>NW_027531917.1:13504152-13587361 GCF_008692635.1 Crocuta crocuta | reverse complement strand
TAATAATTTTTATTATATATTTCCTTTACTCTATATAATATATAAAATACAATATACATAATATACATATAATATTATATATACATAAAAAGAACACTTGATGTTATGTCTTAATGAAATAAATTAATATATTTATAGTAGCAGTGTAACTTAATGTGTGTATATCACTGATAAAAAGGATTCTCCTCCCCATAAACCTTAGAGTGCCATGAATTTCCTCAAAAATAACTTTTAAAACTAAAATATGAACAAAATTATTTCATGTCAAATATTTACTTGGCCTATTATAAAAATTTTAATTATATTACAATATAGTAAAATTCCACTATGAATCACATATAGAAAGTTAATGTTTAAGCATTTAAGATAACATGGTTAAGAAGTTTCCTTTGGATAACGAAAAAGATTAACTTTTATTGTGACACTGAGAAGTCTTGAATAAATAATCATCAGGAAGTTGAGGAATTATCAATAAAGTACACTTATAGTTCTTGAAACAGCACAAAGGAGAATGTTTATGTTGCTATTTTCTTTATGACAAGAGAGAAAGGTAAATGCGTCTATTTCCTTCAATCAGGGGCTTCTGGTTTGCTCAGTTGGTTAAGCATCTGACTCTTAATTTTGGGTCAGGTCATGACCTCATAGTCATGGGACTGAGCCCTGTATCGGGCTCCTTACTAAGTGTGGAGCCTGCTTAAAATTCTCTCTCTGCCCCCCTAACCCACTTATGCTTTCTCTCTCTCTTTAAAATCAATTAAAAATATTTAAAAAAACAAAATAAAAGCTCAATCAAGATGTTAATAAAAAGCTTAAAAGAATGGAGACTAGAAAACATTTACTTTCTTAAACCTAGCTAGAAATGTTTTCTGATTATCTAAAGACTCTTCCTTTCTCCCTTTAGTATTAGAGTGTAATGCCATATTAATAAAACCCAGAGATATAATATGCTGACATTTGTGTGCCTGAATATATTAGAGCATAAAGGAACTGCTTCAACTATTCTCTTAATAATTTTTTCTAATAAAAGAATCCTTGAAAATTATTTTATATTTAGCAAACTGATTTTATCTTTTCATGCTAACTCAAAGAATGATAACACAAAAATATTAAATGGCATAGAAAGTAAAATACTTTCTCAAATAAAATCACCTTTTTCTAGAAAACTGAAAAATTACTTATGAATAAGTGTATTTTTAAAATCATGTATAGCCAAGGAAGTACTATTATAGATACATCATGGTGCATATACAATATTAATCCAGAAAATAATAGTGGAATTGTTTTGCTTCTAGAATATTGTATGACTTCAATATTTTAAAGACTTACTTTCACATATTATAAAAGGCAATGTGAAGATTTTGTGGAAAGAAGTTAAATGGGAGCTTTTGAATTCTTTTTAAAAAAATATTTTATTTTTAAGTAATGTCTACACCCATGTTGAGGATCAAATTTACAGCCCTGAGATCAAGAATCACATGCACTACTGACTAAGCCATCCAGGGGTCCTGGAAGTTTTTGAATTCTTATCTAAATATTTGCAGTGGGTGAATAGGAATGTAGCATGAAAAGTTATTACTCTTAGCATATTCAAGCATATTTCTTATAGTTTTGACTTCTCTAAATATTATTAGAATGATATACTATACTAATTTTATAAATTTGTATTGTTTTTTCTGATTTTTAACTTTATTTTTGATTTCTTAAGTTTTTACTTAAATTCTTAGTAGTTAATATGTTGTGTAATATTAGCATCAGGAATAGAATTTAGTGATTCTTCACTTACATATAACAACCAGTGCTTGACACAACAGGTGCCCTCCTTAATACACATCATCTATTTAGCCCATTGCCCACTTCCACCCCTCCAGCAACACTCTGATTATTGTCCATAGTTAAGAGTCTTTTGTGGTTTGCCTCCTATTTTTTTCCTTCTTTTATGTTCATCTGTTTTGTTTTTTAAGTTCCACATAAGTAAAATCATATGGTATTTGTCTTTCTCTAACTTATTTCACTTAGCATAATACACTCTAGCTTCATCCATTTCATTGCAAATGGCAAGATTTCACTTTTTTTGACGGCTGTGTAACATTCCATTCCATATATATTTTTTTTCTCACTTATTCATTCATCAGTTGATGGATGTTTGGGCTCTTTCCATATTTGACTGTTACTGATAAGGTTGCTATGAACATTGGGATATATGTGCCCTTTTGAATCCATATTTCTGTATCCTTTGGATAACTACCTACTTGTGCGATTTCTTGTTCATAAGGTAGTTCTATTTTTAACTTTTTGAGGAAACTCCATACCATTTTCCAGAGTGGCTGCACCAGTTTTCATTCCCATCAACAGTGTAAGAGAGCTCTCCTTTCTTCATCAACTCACCAAGATATGTTGTTTCCTATGTTGTTAATTTTAGCCACTCTGAAAGGTGTGAGGTGGTATCTCATCATGGTTTTGATTTGTATTTTCTTGATGATGAGTGATGTTGAGAATCTTTTTATGTGTCTGTTAGTCATTTGTGTGTTTTCTTTGGAAATGTCTATTCATGTGTTCTATCCATTTCTTAACTGGATGATTTTTTTTTTCCTTGGCTGCTAATTCCAAAACTAGATTAATATACTATACAGGGGAATTACAGGCCAATATCCCTGATGAACATGAATGCAAATATTCTCAATGAGATACTAGCAAAACAAATCAAACACTACATTAAAAGGATTATTCACCATAATCAAGTGGGATTTTCCTGGGCTGCAAGGGTGGTTCAATAATGCAAATCAATCAATATGATACACCACATTAATTAAAGAAAAGATAAAAACCATATGACCATCTCAGTAGATATAGTGAAAGATTTTGAAAGTACAGCATCCATTTTATAATAAAAACCCTCAAAAATTGGGATAGAGGGAACATACCTCAATGTCATAAAGGTCATATATGAAAAACCTACAACTAATATTATCCTCAATGGGAAAACCCGAGAGATTTTTTTCCTCTACAGTCAGTAACAAGACAGAGATGTCCACTATCATCATTGTTATTTAATATAATACTGGAAGTCCTAGGCTCAGCCATTATACAACAAAAAGAAATAAAAGGCATCCTAATAGGTAAAGAAGAAGTCAAACTTCCATTGTTCACAGACAACATCATACTCTACATAGAAAACCCAGAAGACTCTACCAAAACTTGCTAGAACTGATACACGAATTCAGTAAAGTCATAAAATATAAAAATAAAGTCAACATACAGAAATCCACTGCATTTTTATACATCAATAATGAAGCAGCAGAAAAAGAAATCAGGAAATAATCCCATTTACATTTGCCTCCCAAACCATAAGATACCTAGGAATAAACCCAACTGAAGAAGTAAAAGATCTATATTTGAAAACTATAGAAACTTTGAATGAAATTGGAAAGGACACCAAAAATGGAATTCCATGCTTGGAATGGAAGAACAAATATTGTTAAAATGCTTATGCTACCCAAAGCAATCTACACATTAAACACAATCCCTATCAAAATACCCAAGCATTTTTCACAGATCTAAAAAAATATCCTTTAATTTATATGGAATCACAAAAGACCTCAAAAAGCCAAAGCAATCTCAAGAAAGCAAAGCTGGATGCATCACAATTCTGAATTTCAAGCTATATTACAAAGCTGTAGTCATCAAGACAATATGGTACTAGCACAAAAACAGACACATAGATCAATAGAACAAAATAGAAAACCCAGAAATGGGCCCACAATTCTATGGTCAACGAAACTTTGATAAAGCAGGAAAGAATATCTAGTGGAAAAAAAGACAGTCTATTCAACAAATTGTATTGTCAAACTGGACAGTAACAAGTAGAAGAATGAAACTGGACAACTTTCCTACACCATGAATAAAAATAACTTCAAAATAAATGAAATACCTAAGTGTGAGACAGGAAAACATCTCAATCCTATAATACACAGGCAGCAACCTCTTTGACACAGGCCTCAGCAACCTCTTAGTAGGCACGTTTCCAGGGACAAGGAAAATAAAAGCAAAAATGAACTATTGGTACTTCATCAAGATAAAAACCCTCTGCACGGCGAAGGACATAATCACAAACTCAATCTATGGAATGAGAGAAGATATTTGCAAATTACAAATATAAAGGGTATCCAAAATTTACAAATTTATAGTTTTAAATACATTATTTGCATATGACTAGAACCAATTTCTTTGAAAATAAAATTAAAATTCATCTAGCTATTATTTTAACAGGGAATTTGCTTATCATAGCTCCTCAATATTATGACTAATTGTATCATTTTCAGATTATGAAAATATTCATGAAAATATGTTGTTATTTGAGCAAGCTAGTATTTTTATAGATGGAGGAAGTCCATTGGATGTAAGTAGAGAAAAATACTTTTTAGGGTAAAAAAGTTATAAGATTGACTAATTAAAATAGACTTAAAGAATTAAAAAGGCAGTTTTTTAAAGACCTAATGGACTAATTTAGCCATATTCATTTGTGACTGAAGACCATTCAAAATACTGAATTATATGAAATGTTTTGAAGCAAAATTAGAAATTATATGCAGACCTTAAACAACTTAATGTACTTAAATATATATAATGTCTACCCATATATCCACATATGTCTCTATAGCTAGGTTTCTGTTTATACTTTTACACGTGCTGATAAGAAAATTTATTGAGCACCCATATGTGCCATCTAATTTCACCTGTATCATGTCACCTAATTCTCAAAACGATATTCTTAAGTAAAAATTACCCTTTCTTTATCTTTTTTTAAGTGTATTGTTTTATTTTGAGAGAGAGAGAGAGAGAGAGTGCACTCACACAAATCAGGGAGAGGCAGAGAGGGAGAGGAAGAGAGAGAGAATCCCAAGCAAGCTCTGCACCGTCAGTGTGGAGTCAGGTGTGGGGCTCAAACCCATGAACTGTGAGATCATGATTTGAGTAGAAGTCAAACCAACTGAGCCACCCTGGCGCCCCTACACTTTCTTTATTCTAAATAACTTCTATAAACTTCAGAATTATAGAGGAAGCTTCCAACAGTTAAACAACTAGTGCGCTTCATTCTCATAATCACAGAAATTTAAAAAGAAAGATTAGGTGTTATTTGATAAATCACACAATTGAAAAATACCTTTTATTGGAGTATAACATATGTAGTAAAGAAATAACTATGTGTTATAACTGTACAGCTCAATGAAAATTTATAAAGTGATTTCTCTCATTAAGCCAACAACTATGTTAAGAAATAGAATATTACAAGCATCAAATATATCTCTGTCGCTTCCTTCCTGACACTAGGATTATTGGTGCCCTAGATTTTCGTGATATTGATTTATTTTTCTGTTTTTGATTTTTATATAACAGGAATCATACAGTACATACTTTTAAACTCTGGCTCTTTTTTTCTTCAGATCTTCACTTATGAAAAAATTCATCCTGTTGTTACAGGGTGTTCGTCTTCAAAGGTACAATGTGTTTCACACTTTGCTCTTTGTGGCCAATTATGTTGCTCCTAAAATAGGACTACTATGGATAGTTTTTTTGTAAACACTCTTGTACAAGTGTTTTTGTGAACATAGGTATGCATTTCTCCTGTGAAAGTGAAGAATTACAGGATGACAATGTCGATATATTCAGCACTTGCCCAACAATTTTCCAAAGGAATTATATCAATTACACACCCATCAGCAGTGTACCAGAGTTCCAGTTTCTCCATGAATGTGTTCAAAATCATTTTATATCTTTAAAAATATATATTCATCATCATGGATATGAAAGATACAGCCTATCTTTCATGTGGTTTTAATTTTAATTTCCATGATTACTAATAAGTGGAGAGCACAAATTTATATATTTTTTGGCCATTAGGATGTCTTCATTTGTGAAAGGATAAAATATTTTTTTGCTCATTTTTGTTGTTTATGGATTGTTTTTTTTAATATTTAAATTTTTTTAATGTTTTATTTATTTCTAGGAGAGAGAGAGAGAGACTGCGTGAGAAGGGGAGGGTCAGAGAGAGAGGGAGTCACAGACTCTGAAACAGGCTCCAGGCTCTGAGCTGGCAGTCAGCACAGAGTCCGACGCGGGGCTGGAACCCACGAACCACGAGATCATGACCTGAGCGAAAGTCGGACGCTTAACCGACTAAGCCACCCAGGCGCCCCTATGGATTGCCTTTTTAATGTTTTGTTTAAGAAAAACTTGCCTACCTACCCTGAATATGTGATGAGAGTCTCCTGTGTTTTATTCTAACATATTTATTCTATTACTTTGGTATTTAGATATACTGTCTTTTTTTGGTACATAATCCATGATTTTTATATTAGCATATAAAATTAATTATTATACAATTGTCTAATTTATCTAGAATCATTGATTAAAAAGATTATACCTTTCCAACTGTGTCAGTGTCAACTTTGTCATAAATCAAATAAACCTAATTTTGAATTTATTTATTAATTTCTGTTATATATATATTATATATTATATAATATTATATATTATATATTATATTTATTATATATTATATATTATTATAATAATTAATTATTTATTATAATATAATTAATATATATTAATATATATATTAATTTCTGTTACCTTTACTTATTTCCGCCAATGCTATGATGTCTTATATTTTTAGACTAAATATTTATATTTATTATTACACATCCTACTGATTTGTCCTTTAGTGTAATCGTCACTATTCTTAAACTTTGAACTTCCATAGAGAAAGTACTCCTCAATTTCCATAAACAACACATTGGGATTTGGTTGGGGTTCCAATGGACCTGCAAATCAATCTGGATTTGACTAAATCTTTGACACTTCTCAGTGCACAGATTTTGCAAATATTTCAGTAAATCTATTTCTATCTTTCATTTAAGTGATCATTTAAATGGTATGTTTCATTAACTTAATTTTCTATTTGAAATATATGCATAGGTATACACACATATACACATACAGATGTATATACACATACATATGATATATAACTATGTAGATTTTTTTCCTTTTTCTTGTTGTAGTTCTGCTAAATTGTATTTTCCAAGAATCATACCCATTTTATAAAACTGTTATATTTAATTATAAAACTATNTCTAACATTCTAACTTTATTATTCTGAATATCAGAATTTTATACCTTTTCATGCTTCCTCTTTTTATTGTCTTCTTATATCAATTATTTAATGATTTTTTAAATGTTCATTTTGATTTTGATATTTTCTAATTTAAAAAAGTTCATCTACTTTACTAATTTTATTTTATTTTTATTATTCCTTCCTTTTATTTCCCTTTAGTTTATCTCTTATATGTTATTTCCTTCATAGCTAGTGAGATTAATGCTTCTATGCATTGGCATTTTATTTTATCATTTTCATTATATTTATTCTGTCATTTTCTTCTCCTATAACTTTGTTTATGTTTTTATTATTTCTATGAACCACTACATGTTAATGATATTGATCTTTTGGAAATTAACATTAATATATTTTTTTTTAATTTTTTTTTTAAATGTTTTATTTATTTCTAGGAGAGAGAGAGAGAGAGACAGCATGAGCAGGGGAGGGTCAGAGAGAGAGGGAGTCACAGACTGAAACAGGCTCCAGGCTCTGAGCTGGCAGTCAGCACAGAGCCCGACGCGGGGCTTGAACCCACGAACCGCGAGATCATGACCTAAGCGAAAGTCGGACGCTTAACCGACTAAGCCACCCAGGCGCCCCAACATTAATATATTTTTACAGAATATAATTGTAATAGGACATAAACATAGTAGTAGGAACTAAATAATAGTACATGAAAATCAACAACCTTAACATACCTAAACAAAAATCAGTTAAGGGCATAGTAATGAAGATATACCTTTAAATATCAACAAAGAAGGTAAAGTACTTATAGATAAACATAACAAGAAATTTGCAAAATCTATATGAAAAAAATTTTAAAATATCCCTGAAACATGCTCAGCATGTTGCCTGCTTAAGAGTCTCTTTCTCTCAAAAAAAAAAAAAAAAAAGATGGAAAAAAAAAAGATGAAAAAAATGGATCGGGAAGAGCAACACTAAACAGAAATTTGGGCTAAAATGATAAACAATTGTCAAAATAAAATATAAAACTGACCATTAAATTTTTCTTTCTCTGACTGACTTATTTCACTTAGCATAACAATAATCTTATGATTTGGGTGCCTGGTTGGCCCAGTTGGTTAAGCATCTGACTCTTGATTTTGTCTCAGGTCATGATCTTGTGATTCATGTATTTGTGCCACACATTGCGCTTTGTACTGACAGTGTGGAGTTGGCTGGGATTGTCTCTCCCTCTCTCTCTGTCCCTCCCCTCTTGTACTGTATCTCTCAAAATAAATAAATAAACTTTATACATAAATATAAATATATACATAATCATATATCTTATGATTTCATTCATATGTGGAATTTAAGGAAAAAAACAAAACAAGCATTGGGGGAAAAATGAGAGAGAGACAAATCAAGAAACAGACTCTTAGCAGTGAAGAACAAACTGTTGGTTACCAGAGGGAAGGTGGAGGGATGGGTTAAATGGGTGATGGGCATGATGGAGGGCACTTGTGATGAGCAATGGGTGTTGTAAGTAAGTGCTGAATCACTAAATTAAACATCTGAAATGTGGTGATGGAACTATTCTGTTTGTACCTCATGGTGGTGAATTCACAAATACATTTAGTAGAATTAAATTCACACACACACAAAACAAATGAAGAAAAGCAAATCAAGAAATCTGAATGTGGCTGATCAATTATACCAACATCATTAGTCAATATCCTGGTTGAGATATTTTTACTACACCAGGTGTTTGGATGCGTTTACTACACAAGTTGCTGGAGGAAATGAGAAGAAGAGTACATGAGGTCTCTTTGTATTATTTCTTATGACTGCAAGTAAATCTAAAATTATCCTAGGGGCACCTGGGTGACGTAGTCAGTTAAGTGACTGACTCTTAGTTTCAGCTCAGGTCATGATCTCATGGTTTGTGGATTCAAGCCCCACATCAGGCTAAATATTGAGAACCTCTTTGGGGTTCTCTCTTTCTCCCTCTCTATGCTCCTTTCCTACACAAGTCCCCCCTCTCTCTCAAAATAAATAGACATAAAAAAATAAAAATGAAATTATCTTAATAAAAATTTTACCCAGAGACATTATTTCTCGTCTATCATATTGGAAAATTACAAAGCTTGACAAATTGTTCTTTTGATGAGGTGTGAAGAAAGAGTTACTCTCATATATCACCTGTGGAAGATGAAATGAGTACATTTGTGGAGAATTTGGAAATACATAATAAACACATGTCCTTACTTTCTGATTCAGCCATCATTGTAAATATTTATTCTGACTATAATTCTCCAACAATAAATATCTTATATTTATATCTACAATTTTATTCTATTATTTATAAAGGCAATATATTATAAATAACTTAAATATTCAAACATGCAAAATTGATTAAACCATAGTACATCTATTTTCACAATGAAATATGACACAACTATTAAAAATTATAGACTATCTTTATGAATTAAATTTATAGGGAGTAATTCCCAAGAGGTAGTTTTAAAGGAAAATGGTGAAGTTTAAAACATACCTATAGTATGTATAGGAAATAGGGACAAATGCATATATCTGCTTATTTTTCCTAAAGGAAAGAGGGGAAGGATAAATCAGAAACTACTGAGAGTAATTATCTACTGGAAATCGTTGCAAATGAGTAAAACAATGAACGATGGGGATGAGGTGGGATTAATATGGGAAAGCAATACTTCTTTGAACATATATTTTTGTATAATTTTTGACTTTTAGAACCATGTCAATATTTACTAAGTCAGAAAAAGGATTTAAAAAAGACTGGGGAAAACAAAATCTATAATAGAAGATTAAACCAAATAAATCCAACTATATTTCAAATGATAAGCATTGTGAGTGGCTAACTCCAATGGCTATCCAACAGAGTATTTTGATGATAAACCATCAGACTAAAAGTACAAAAATATAAAATGACCTAAAACACTAATAATCTTTGAAGTGGGTAGTTTCATCCTTCCCGTTCTAAAGACAAGGAATCTAAAGCACTAATGTGATTTTCTCAAACTGATATATATTTGGAAATAGAGAATAATTATACCAACCGGTATTTAAATCATTATCTTAAACACAATTCCAAACACATTATTTACACACATTATTACAAGGATCCTTCAGTATGAGGAATCTCACTCTTTCCAGTTACTATGCACCACAGTAAACCCAGAATTCACTGAAAAGCTAAATAAACCTTTTTTATAAAAGTTTTATAGGAACTTATAAAAATCCTAATTGTTTCAGTAACTGAAAGAAAGTTGATTATAATGAATTTAAAATTCAAATATCTATACTAAAACATATATTATCTTGATATTACCACTACAACTAACTCAAATCATTTTATATGAAACCATTTATATATCAATGCATTATAATTTTGAAAAATATAATGTTCTTGAAAAAGTTAATTTTGTTGTTGTTTTGAATTCATAGAATTTAGTCCCAAGATATACCCTAAAAGATATATATCTAAAATAATTATATTAAAATATATCATATATATTTTATATATGTAATATATAAAATATATTAAAAATAAATATATACCTAAAATTTGCTTATATACTAATTTTAAGGAAACATAAAATAATATATATTGTTTATTCAGGCAGAGAAATATTGACAAATTCTTATCAGTGCATTATAACAAAACTAACTGGGGGCACCTAGTTGGCTCAGTAGGTTAAACATCTGACTTCGGCTCACAGTCATGATCTCTGNATCTTTGGGTTTCTTAGGACAGAGCCCTGGAATCTGCTTCAGTTTCTGTCTCCCTCTGCCTCTGCCCTTCCACTAATCGTACTGTCTGTATCTCTCTCTCTGTCTCAAAGATAAAACAAAAAAACCCTAACTGGATATTAAAATATTTAATTTCTCCTAACTAGTTACTCTAAAGTCCTGTTGGATGATTATATTACTATTATGTTTATACACACATGCACATACAAAGACATATGTGTATATATATATAAATAATTTTAATGTGTATATTTTTGTACATTTGTCTATTTTTATTGGATTCTCTGGACATCAGTTATTACATTAAATCTGAGTAATGGATAGCCAAGGGTTATGAAATACAAAATGTTTAGCATATGTTTAATGAGATTATATCTGTAAATGACCTGTAATTTAGAACCAGGTGTTATCTAAATGTGTCATGACTGACCATCACAAATGTAAGTGCAAATTAATTTTAAGAGCTTAAAATCCAATTTAATATATTTGTGAGATTTTTTTCTTTGGGGATATTAGTAGCCTGCCTTCAAAAATTGATTCTGAATCCTAGGAACTGAAGCAAGATTGATGCTCAGACTTCCGTACACTCCTGAAAGATTATTTGACACCTTTCCATTTTTGTATGCCATTTAGACCTGAACACTGTGTCCTTTGAAATATACATTTATGATATGATTCCTTTGAAGTTAATAGAATTCTCAGAATTATGCCTGCCCTGATGTGCAAATGTGCCAAACAATGCCATTTCAAAGACGTCATTCACAGTGAGACAAGGTCTATGATGGATTAGTGTATGACCTTCAGAAATGCCAAAAATGCTTTATGGATTAGTTTGCCTTCTTATTGCCAGGCCACTTTGACACATGTATCATTTCATCTTGGTCTGACCAATAGGTCTCTGTGTCAAATCCATTTGGAGTATAAAGTGTGTTGTCTCTGAGTTTATCTTTCTTAGTGCCTTAGTCTGTTATTTGAGGTCCTGTCTTCTTTGATACTTTGTTGGAAACACTAGGCAAGCACAAATATAAAAAGATGAAAAGGATATCAAATAAGAAAAGAGAAAATGTTATGGAGTCATCTCTATAACTTCCATTGTTTAGATTTTCTTTTCTCTTAATTTTTTTAATGAGGCATTAAAGCATTTTCTATCCCTCAGGAAAGTGAAATGAGAGTGCAAGTAAGAAAAAAAATAAAATGAGTTACAGCTAATAATGTGTAAGAGATATAAACCATAGATATAGTTTGAGAAACAAGATAAAAGAGGAATTTAGGCATTTTTGTTTTTAAGATAAATGGAAATTTTTTTAAGTAAAAAACCCCACAGTTTAAGCAAGAGGAAATGACTGACTGCGAGCTAACTAAAATATTTATAATCTTTCTCCATTTTATATTTTGGGTTGGTTTTGCTCCATTGTCCACAAGCTATGGCCCTTGGGTCAAAATTGAGCCACTATTCATTTATGTAAATAAAATTTTATTACAGCAAAACATTCTCCTCTCTATATCTGTTTATCTCACTCTTCACTCTTTCAAATATACATATATATATGAAATATATATATATTCCTTCCTTTTGGCTGGATACATAAAATCTATGGCTACAATCATGCTAAAATGGCAAAATTGGGTAGTTTTCTCAGAAGCTAAATAACATAGAAAGGTTAAACATTCACTATCTGGCACTTCACATGAAAAGTTTGTCAATCCTTGCTGGTCTAAATTGTTCACTTCTAAAATGCCTCTATGCTAGTTCTTTTGGATCTAATTTACCTCACAAAATGCTAGAAGTATGTACTCAATAGATGAGACTAGTTGAAATAATAAGCTGAACTTATGTGCTATCATCTAAAAAAAATCATAAAAAATATTTTCAAAGAGTATTTGGAAGTTTATGGATTATATTTGATGATACTCAAAGAAAAGTATATTTTAAGACCCAAAAGCAATATCAAGTTTTGGAATATGTATGAATTCTTTTAAAGATTGATTACAGATTCAAAATGCTTTGTCTCAGAATAATATTCATGGATGCTTTAAGAACATGGACAAAAAGTGTGCTATCAAATATATTTTAAAATCAGTACTACTGTTACATCAGCAAGGTCTACATAAAATTACTAAAAATTATCACACAGCTGAAATTTATTAACACTAAATTTCAGTATAATCATTCAAAGCCCATAATAAATAGTGTTCTTTTAAAACCTAAAGGAGAACCTGATTAATATAAAATTTCACTTCTAATTTGTAATTTAATATAATAGTCAAATAACTTTTAAGGGATAATTAAACCAGGATCTATTCAAAAAAGGTTAAAACATCTAAATGCTTTCTTCAATATTTCAGATGTAGTAGACATGCCAAAAAATGTTTCTATTATAACAGCTAATTCAAATCTTTTGAATGTTTATCTTTTCATATGTAAGATGTTGGCTCAACTTCCATAAATATAATTTCCTATGCAACATATTTTTCTTTACAGATGAGGTAGAGAATCTATTTTTGGTTTCATTTTATTTGTATTTGGGAAATTCTCTCCAATCATTATTTCAACTAAAATATATGTTAAAATGTTAGTAAACCAGGGATGCCTGAGTGGCTCAGTCAGTTAAGTGGCTGACCTCAGGTCATGTCATGATCTCAGGGTTCTTGAGTTCAAGCTCCTTGTCAGGCTGTTAGCTACTCAGAGCCTGATTCAGATTCTGTGTCTCCTTTTCTCTCTGTCTGTTCCCCACTGGTGCTTTGTCTCTCAAAACTGAATAAACATTTTTTAAAAAATCAGCAAACCAAATTATTGTTTTTTTCTCACCATAAATGCCTCGAATTTAACACACATTTTATGAAGTTCAGCTTAAATTGACGAAAAAGTTGATTTTATCAGATGGTGAATCAATTAGGTCAGACTTTTTTTAAAATTTTAAATATTTATTTATTTGGGGGGGCAGCTGGAGAAGGGCAGAGAGAGAGAGAGAGAAAGTGAGAGAGAGAGAGAGAAAGAGAGAGACATCCCAAGCAGTCTCAATGCTGTGAGCACAGAGCCTGACTTAGGGCTCAAGCTCATGAACTGTGAAATCATAACCTGAGCCAAAACCAAGAGTTAGATACTTAACCTACTGAGCCATCCAGGAGCCCCAAGTTGGACAAAAGCACCTCTAAATAAAAAATAAATGTACTGGCAGTTGGTGTGAACTGATGCACTTTCAGATTGTTGGCCTGGCTCCGTACAGGGACTCAAATAACAGCATCAGGACTAAATTCCCTTTCCTGTTATTTTCTGTCCATTCTTTTTCTTCTACTTTATTCACAGATAGGAGTCTCTCCTTTTGGACAAGACAATCTGCATTTACAGCAAAAGGAATGGACTCCGGCAATGTCATGGACCCATCTATCCAGAGTAGCCTAGGAGCAGAATGCATAGGTCTAAATTACCACATAAACCCTGAACTGAAACAGAGCTACTGAAAGAAGATAAAAAGCTTTTGATAGGATAAAGGCAATTGATGTAGGGGAGGCAAAGAGGAAATATATATTTATTCAGTAATAACTAAACTTGGACTTTAAAATTAAAGACAAAATAGAAAGTGGCTATTTGCCCCTTCGATACCAGTTTCATGTGTTATTTTTTCCAGTTTTACTGAAGTATAATTGATAAAACCGTAAGGCATTTAAAGTGTATAATATGGTGATTTGATATATGTTTACATTTTGAAAGGATTCTTTACATTGAGTAAATCAGTATAACCATCACTTAATAAATTTAGCTTTTTTGTATATGCTTGAGAACATTTAAGCTCTACGTTCATAGCAAATTTTTGATTATACAATATGGTGTTATCAATTTTAGTTACTTTGTTATCCATTGGATCCTCAGATATTATCACATGACTCACTCATATGTGAATTGTAAAAAAAGATAAAGTCGAATCCAAGGAAACAGAGTAGAAAATTGGTTGCCAATATGGGGAGGTCAGTAAAGGGGTGCAAATTGTCAGTTATGTGTATTATTTAAAAATATAATTATAATACGGCATCTGAAAAGCATGTGAATTAAGGTAACTTATTAATATTACCTTTTAGGCTGTTCCTGGAGTAATATTACAGAGAGAAAAAGTAGATAAATCACAAATAACAACCAGATATGTATGTAAAAGGAAACAATTCAGTCCATTGATGACAATGGGAAATTATAGCAATGTATGAGAACTAATAATTTTGATTCTGAAAAATATTAAGTAAAAGTCATCATACACTCTTGCCAATAGCTCTTAAGAGGAAACAAATCTCAATTGTTTTAGTTACTAAAAAAATAAGAAGAAAACAATAAAAAGAAAGTAAGGAAAAGTCACAATGGCATACTATGTACTTCAAAAAAATTATTTCAAAAATATATCTTGGTCATTGCCAAATTATAACTCTTATAATAAAAATTATGCTTACTAGAATAGTTGCCCTTAAGCTTGAAACATTATACTATTACAGAGAGCTAATAAAATTTTGCATTTGTTTTGTACATAAATACTCCTTTTAGATCTAAAACATGTGAAACAGATGAACATGAGGGAAAGGTAGCTAGACAAACTATAAAACAGGGTCTTTAAATTTTTAAAAAAATATTTATATTTGAGAGAGAGAGTGTGAGTGGGGGAGGAATGGAGAGAGACTGAGACAGAATCTGAAGCAGGCTTCAGGCTCCGAACTGTCAGCCCATGCAGGGCTCCTACTCAAAAGACTTGAGATCATGAGCTGAGCAGAAGTCAGTCACTTAAATGATTAAGCCACCCAGGTGCCCCACTCTTAACTATAGAAAACAAACTGAGGGCTGCTGGAGGGGAGGTGGGAGGCAGATGGACTAAATGGGTGATGGGGACTTAGGAGGGCACTTGTGGTGAGCACTGGCTATTATAAGTAAGTGATGAATCACTAAATTCTACTCATGAAACAAAAATAACACTGTATGTTAACTAACCAGAATTTAAATAAAAACTTGGAAAAGGAAAACAAACAAATAAATAAACATTGAATGTCAAGGTGAAAAAACAATAAAAAAAAACCCATGAAAATCATTCCTAGTATCCTTATTAGAAACAATGAATGATTGAAAACCAATATTCTTAATTTGAAACAGTGTAGAAAATATTTTTCTTCTCTTACAGTATATTTGCTCCTTAGGAGTAGACATATTCTAATTGGGAAAACGACTTGAAATCTATTAGTAATATCTTCCTATTGGACTGATTCTTGTCATATCAGAGGTTTAGTAATGTTATCTAATAATTTCCACTAAATGTGTATTGATGATAAAATATTGCCTTCATTATGTGACATTTCTTTTATTTGATTTTTTTTTTTAAATGTGTTATTTATTTCTAGGAGAGAGAGAGAGAGACAGTGTGAGCAGGGGAGGGTCAGAGAGAGAGGGAGTCACAGACTGAAACAAGCTCCAGGCTCTGAGCTGGCAGTCAGCACAGAGCCCGACGCGGGGCTCGAACCCACGAACCGCGAGATCATGACCTGAGCGAAAGTCGGATGCTTAACCGACTAAGCCACCCAGGCGCCCCTCTTTTATTTGATTTTTAAAAATCTTTTGTTTATTTTTGAGAGAGAGAGAGACAGAGTGTGAGTAGGGGAAGAATAGAAAGAGAGGGGAAGACAGAGAATCTGAAGCAGGTCTGGGATTTGAGCTGTCAGCACAGAACCTAACTCAGGGCTCGAACCCAGCAACCATGAGATCATGACCTGAGCCTAAGTTAGAAGCTCAACCAACTGAGCCACCCAGGTGCCCCATTATGTCAAGTTTCTAATTATCACAACTCTTGCTTAAGACACCCAAGTACCTATCAGCTTTTATGTCTTGTAAATTGATGTCATTGTAATATGTAAGTTGTAACTTGTTTCCAGGATTTACAAAGCATCCACCAAATACAACCATTTGTGAGTTTCTCTAAGTTGAACTCTGGAATCAATAGTTTATTTTGCAGAGGAACAACCAATTTTGTCCAAGTATTTAAGACTCTATTTTTTTCTAATATTTTTTCCTATATTGCACTGCCTGGTGATTCGAAGACATTTAACATGCTTTGATAATAAAACTAACAATTTCCTGTTTCTAAAATGTCAAAAATACCCATAACCACAAGCATCTAAGAATCCATGATTGTCGTCTTTTTCTTTTTAGTACTCAAATTAATATAATCAGAGAAATATCATTACTTTTAAGTATTTATTTAAATTTGATATGCCTGAATAAAACTAAATAACAAATAAAGGAAAAACTATCTTCATTCAAAGTAAAAGAATTTTGAAAATTAGCATAGAAATATAAGACAATGGGAAAAGTGATTGGGTCATACAGGAAAGAAATTGAGAGTAAGATATGAATATATTAAAATATAATTGAATCACAAAACTACCTGCTGAATCTCTTATACAAAAAGTCCCATTGAACAGTTTATTGGCATTATCTCAGGTTTATATAAATTGTTTTTATAGCCCTAGAGTACAGACCATAATTGATATGAGATTTAGAGTAGTATGGGACTGTCATGTAAGAATAAGAACTGAGGGTAATATTTTCATAAAAATACACTTTAGTGTCAAGTTAACATATTCCTTTATGGGATATAATTTAATAGTTTATACATAGCTCTATTTTATCACCAATATTAATAAGGAATGAAAGAAAAGAAATAGAGAAAAAGATCGCATTTAGAACAATTACTTGGGTCCAAATGAAACAGGCAAAGACAGAAATTCATAATATAACTTAAGAAGTAGTAAAGGGGACACCTGGGTGCCTCAATGGATTGAACGTCCAACTTCACTCAGGTCATGATCTTGTGGTTTGCGACTTTGAGTCCTGTGCTGGGCTGTATGCTGACAGCTCAGATCTTGGAGCCTGCTTGGGAGTCTGTTCCTCTCTCTCTCTCTCTGTCTCTCTCTCTCTTCCCCTCCTCCACTCATGTTTTGTCTGTTTTTCTGTCTGTCTCTCTCTCAAAAATAAATGGACATTAAAAAAATTTTAAAGAGTAGTATTGTATTTACTATATTTTAAGTATAAGATGAAATCTAGATCTGCAATTTTATTTAAAATGAACTATCGCCCATTGCAATGTTTATATATGTACTTCAATAACTGGCTAACCAATTGTACAAAAGAATAAGAAAGACATAGCCATTAATTTTTTCTTTTCTTTTTGATAATGTTGATAATTATTAATTTTAGTGTGATATGTCCATTCATCTTGACCACTATTTCCTTTCCCATTGCCTCAAATTTACTTTAATATATTTAATAAATTCCACTAGATGCATCTCCTTAACAAATATCTGTGATTTTATAATTTGTAATCCACATATATCTTTTTATATTCTAACACCTATTCTTTTTTCATGTTTTAAAAAAACAACACTTAAGAAATTCAGCATTTAAATTCTAATTAAATTAGTGTTTAAGAAACAAGACTAATTTAATTAATTCTTTTAGCATGATGATTTCAATTAGTTAAATACAATGCATTTAAAAGTATTTAATCCCTGGGGTGCGTGGGTGGTTCAGCAGGTTAAGTGTCCCACTGTTGGCTTTGGCTCAGGTCATGATCTCACAGTCATGGGATTAAGCCCTGTGTTGTTGAGCCCCATGTCAAGCTCCATGCTGGGCATGAAGCCTGCTTGATATTCTCTCCCCTTCCCTCTGCCCCATCCCTTCTCACACTCTCTCTTTTAAAACAACAACAACAAAAAAAACAAAAACAAAAACAAAAACAACTAATTCTTCTTCCACCTGAAACCCTCCTAAGACACCAGTAGAGAGTAAAAAGTAACCAAAGATATGCTAAGGAGAAAAGACAAAGCTACAACTTGGTAAATGATTTACCAGAGCAGGGAACACTGAACCTAAGCAACCAGAGAATCTAAGTAGAGGAAGGTAGGTTCATATTGCACAAATCCACAAAAGCCTAAAGATTGGAGACATCAGTAATCTCTAAGACTGGGTGTTGGCTAAGGCTGAAAAGAGAAGGGCTGTTTAAATATAACAAGCACTTATAGCCCCAGATCACTTCCTACTCCAGAGTGATAGATAAAGGTCTCTGGATTCAGAATGAACAATTGTAGGATGGAATGGAAGATCAAAGAAGAAAGTTTAAGTGAAACTCTAGAACGCAACCATTAGGCAAGATTTTTTAATTCAACTATCAGAATACTGGCAGTGTATTTCATACATTCCTGGCAGGATAGTAAAGTATTACTTTCTGGGGAAAATATTATGTTCTAAAATAAAAGACATGCTTTTGAAGATTCCCAACCAACTTCTAGTCCTAGTTATCATACAATAATTCAGCATTTTACAATCCTAATATGAATATGAATATGCAGCTGAGCACCACTAGATATTTGAGGAAATACCCTCCATTAACAAAAAATGTGCAAAGCACATATATAAGAACTTTGAAATATTACAAAATACACCAACATAATCTTTCAAATTGAGAAGACATAGTATTTATGGAAAAGCAAGTTTCTATAACAAATATGTCAAGCCTCTCAGAGTAATTGCTGAAAATGTGATCTCAATAAATACACCAATGTTAATATGTTTCCTTAAAACTAGGTAAGTTGATTCTATATGTCATAAAGAAAATAATTTTAAAACCAGTATTAAAGAAAAAAACAATTTCAGATATTAGAACATATTATAAATTGTCAGTAATTTTAGAAATGCCATACTGAACATGAAATAGCTAAATGGAAGAAAACAAAAAGCAGAGACAGATGTAAATACATTTGGATATTCTGTGTATGACAAGGTAACATCTCAACTCAGTGGGGCAAAAAAACAAAAAACTATATTTTCATTCTGTTCCTTTTTTTCTTTTTATTGTGAGAATCCAAACATTGTTAGACTATGTTCAATACAAACGATATTCTTGTTTTTTTCTCCCCACTTGCTTTTTCTCTCTCTGTATTTCAATTTGGATAATGTCTATTGATAGGTCATTCCTTTCATTACTTTTTCCTTCAGTGTTAGTTCTTTGTCAGTTATCAAAAATATTCCTGGGGCACCTGGGTGGCTCAGTCAGTTAAGCGCCAGACTTGGGTTCAGGTCATGATCTCATGGTTTGTGAATTTGAGCCCAGTGATGGGCTCTGTGCTGACAGACAGCTCAGGGCCTAGAGCCTGCTTTGGATTCTGTGTCTCTCTCTCTGCCCCTTCCCCACTCATGCTCTGTCTCTCAAAAATAAATAAATGTTAAAAAAGTGTTTTAAAAGTTCCTCATTCTGCCTTTTCCAGTAGCAGCTCTGGACGATGAGGCACTCCTGTCCAGACTCAGGGCCATGGGGTCCAAGGGACTTCTGCAGGCCATGCAGGTCTTTGAACACAAGATAATGGTGACAGCCCTGGTGCACTGAAAATAGGACAACAGCCTCACCAAGGTAAATAGGTAGCCCCTAGAGATGATGGGGTCACCATTCTGCAAGATGACCTCCTTGAATTTACTCTGCTTCTAGGCAAGGAGCGATTTGCTAGTATGAACATCCAAGTTTGCGTGGAAGTTGGCAGGTGTGCAACCCAGATTCATACAATCCTCCAGTCCATCTTCAGAACTCTGGTGGCGTCTTACCAGAAATACTTGGATGAGGCTTCTCAGGAGATCAAAGGCATCCTTATCCAGTAAGACCAGTCCTAGCTATTAGCTGATCCCCATTGCTACAAACCCAAAATGTCAGGAGGTCTGTGTGCTGCTCATTACCATAAATCCTACTGATAAGCCTATCAGGAGGATCAGGGTTCACTTTTATAATAAATAATGGTGGTAAGACTTAAGTTTTCCAGTATATATATATATATGTATATATATATATACACACACACACACATATATATATATATCCAGTATGTGTATATATATCCAGTATGTGTATATATATATATATGAATATGTAATATATATATATGTAATATATATATATTCTTCATTCATAATATTTTGTTTTTCATTTCTAGCATTTCCAATTTTCACTTTTTCTTAGAGGTCATATCTCTGCTAAAATTTGCCATCTGCCTATGGAGATTTCAGTAGTTTTTGTTCTATCAGCATATATGGCAGCAATGTTTATTCTGGTTCACCTGGTTGCCTTGAAAACTCAGAACTAAAATTGGCCCAGAAACACTACAATTTAAATGGATTCTATGGATTTTTCTTATGGTTTGGATGGGTATGATGTTTTCTTTAATTCCAAAATGAGAGAACAATGGTTGGATTAAAAAAAATCAAATCATTAAAATACTAGAAGAAAATATAAGCAAATTGCCTTATGAAGTAAGAAAACAATATTTTAAACTATGAAAAATTTGACACCTAGAAGTTTTTATTATCTACAAATAAGAGCTGCTTCATGGCAGAGGACACCTTAAGTGATATCAAAAGAGATGACAAACAGAAATATATTCACAGAAGAAGGCAAATCTTCATGTAAATATGGCTCCCAATAATTGATAAAGGGCAGACAAATTCTACTAAGAAATCTCAGTAAAGTGTATGATAGTTCACAGAAAAAGCAATACAAATGGCTCTTAAGCTTATGTGAAAAAATGCTCAAACTCTATAATAACTGTGTCAATTATGTAGAACTGGCATTATAAACACTGTAAAAATCTGTACTTAAAACAATGGTCTTATTATCATTCTGTGCATATCTATAGATCTGAGTTGGGCTTGTTTTCCATCTGTGGTCAGCTGGTAGGACAGCTGAGGGTACTAGACTCATCTAAAATAATATCACTCACTTGTTTGATGGTTGGTAGTTTGTGGGCTGGCTATTAGTTGGCTGGGGTAATAGAAGTGAATGGGCCTCATTATCCAGCAAGCTAGCCAAGTCTTCTTTAAATGGTGGTACAAGATTTCCAAACAAAACAAAACAAACAAAACCATATCAGAAATATATATTATTTCTTGAGGCCTAGACTCAGAACTGGCACACTGTCACCTCTGCCAAATTACATTGCCAGAGTATGTCATGAGGCCAGCTCCTGAATAACAAGTGAGGAAACAGATTTTACTTTGTAGTAGTATTAACTGAAAAATCACATTACAAAGAGTATGGATACAGAGAAGCTGGAGAATTGGGGTCTTTTTGTTATCTATCTACCACAATAAAAATACAAAGTAAACTATACTGAGATAAAATTTCTCACAACAAAGGTTGGCAGAAAAAAGGGGGGGGGGCGATGTGTAATAACATTTTCTTTGGATAACTATGTGTAAATAGGCACCCTTATTATGTCATATGAGGGCCCTTTCAGCAATTTTCATCAAAATCCAAGTGCATTTACCCTTTGACTCAGCAATCCCATTGTAGGGAATAACATGCATATATACTTTACCTGGCCTGAGAAGTATGTAAATGTTATCTCTTACCAAAATGAGCAAAGAATTATTTTTAAAAAGACCATTAATGGGAAGTCAGTTTAATAGACTCATAGATTACTAGAATGATGCAAAAGAGACAGAAAAATTGGTAATATATGCAAGAGTGTTGAAAAATCTTGAAAGGATACTCTTGAGGGGAGAATTTGGATTTACATAGAAGTATGTAGGATAACACACAGCTTATTCACAAAAATATGACACATATGATATATTGGTCCAGATATAAACTGTTCAGAAGTGGTGGTAGGAGATTTAGAGAGTCTTCTAATTTTTCCATATATAACTAACAAAATCATCAAAAAATATAAATTCACCACTTCAGATAACTGAAGGTTATTTTTCACTCTAAATTCAAAGGGATAACAGCAAACAATTGCTGAAGAGAATGGAAGAGTAAATACAAACTTTCTAAGTAGCACCAAGGACCAAGTAAAGGTTGTTGATTGATTGACACAACACCGTCATATGCCGTCCTTCAACCAGTTCCAGCTCCCTATGCACTGTGTAAGGAGAGTGCTGTTAACAGTGTTGTAGTAAGAGAGTAAGTGAGGGTTGAATTTAACTGGAGTTTCATTTTTTCTTAAAACATAAGGTGAAGAAAGTGAAGAGTGCTTATAACAAAATTAGAATAATACTCCCAAAGATTTAAGTTTAGTAAGGGAGGGAATTAGGTTACAAAGGAGTGGTAAGTCAAATGGGTATATGTCCCAGTGGGGTCACAGAATTATTGGAACTAGGCATTTGTGAGAGGAAAATAAAAATACAGAAGTTTTGTTCCAGAAAATGGAGTAATAAAAGTGAAAAATATGAAAGAAGTATTAGTAATAACAAAAGAAAGTTATAGCAACAGGAGTGGCTGAGTTAGGGTGAAAGATAGGATAATTAGAGGTGAGATACCAAGAAATTGAGAATAATGGTTATTTCAACAACTTAAATCTCCAGTGAGTAATACAATAGGGAGGGTAGTTGATTATACCAAATGATCACCTAATCCTCAAAAGTGTTTATTATTGTTATTACTATAAAGAGATCAAAGTAGTGATCTGGATACAGCTCAGAAAAATACCCCATCTCATTGCCTATTGGCATGAAGAGTATGATAGAGAAACAGTGGATGAGTAAAATGGCTTCAAGGGATGCATATCACCAGGTTTCAGTTAGAACAAAAAATTAAAGGGAACATTCTTAGACCAGTTGGATGATACAGGTGTTTTGCTGATGCCTGATAAAGTATGCATGTAGGCTTTGAGAAATAGTTGTGGGAGTTGAGAGGGAGGGTTGATAAATGAAATCTGATAGGATGATGGTAAATGTCATTTGGGGTTACGGACTTGGGAATATAAAATAATCTGGTACTGAGATTTTTTTATAGGAATAACAACAGTGATAAATATTATTATGGAAATAAGCTGGTTGATTACCAATGGAGATATTGTTGCTTATGCAGTGAGTATTACAAGTTAGAGAACGTTTTTTTCTATGGTATTCATGGCTCTGGGGCCTTGTCTTCTCTCTTGTTAATGCAATTTGGATGCCAGTAGGAGGCAGTGGTACAGAAGAATGGGAATGATGTGAATGCTCTCTTCATTCATTCACAGTGGACTATGATATCAGGTTCATAGTAAGTAATCAAGGATTACTTATTCAGGGGTGCACTAACCTCTTCTCTTTTGTAGCATCCCAGAATTGGCTTTAAGACATGGTATCATAAGTATGCCAGTAGCATTCTATTCTATGACTTTCTTCTATAGTCACATATCCTTCTGACTGTATTTTTAATCCCCCCTTTCTTCTTCTAACTTAACATATACAAAGTTCCTTAGGTAACCTATTAGGTTCTAGGGAATAGGACAAGAACATATTTTAGGGACCATTATTTAGGCTACCAGATCCTAATCTCTGTCTCCCAAAGATTCTTAGCCATCTTACATGCAAAATGAATTTACTCTATCCCAAGTTCCCCAAAATCTAAACTTATACATGATTGACCTGAAGTCCAAAATCTTATATAAATCTCATCAACTAAAAAGTTTAAAATCCTGTTATCTAATTTATCTAATTCAAGCATAAGTGGGATTCTAAGTGTGATCCATCCTAAGACGTACTCTGAAACTAAAGAAACAAAGCATCTGCTCCCAAAATATGATGGTGCTATAGGCATAAAGTAACTATCATAGACATTCCAATTCAAAAAGGGAGAAAATGGAAGAAATGAAGGAGTCACCAGTCTCATGCAATTCTGAAATTTACTCTGACAAACTCCATTAAGTATCAAAGTCTAGGAATAATCTGTTGTGGTTTCATGGTCTAGACTTGTGCCTCTGATTTCTGAGTCAGAGAAATGTAATGTAATACAATGGAATGAAATGTAATGATTGCAGCTGAGTAGTTTTATCAGCCTGTTTCATGACTATAGAGATTTAGCATACTGGCAGCCTTCTTTTAAGTCTTTCTGTCCTTTTTGGTCATAGCCAAGGGGTTGTGTTTCTACTGGTATAAATTTCCAAGAACCCCATGACTCTTCCATCTACATCATGAGAATTTATTCCATCACAGAAGAGATCATACACAGATCTTTTGTAGATAATCCCATTTCTAGTTTTGGCTTTTGCTTAGATGATTCAGGGAACGTGTTCATTGAGTTTCTAAGATGCTTTCTGATTTAATTGAGAGCATATGTCACTTACACCCTTAATCTTTCTAAAGAGCCTTTGACTGAATCTTTTGACCTTTACCTCTTTCCAAGATATTAGCTAAAGATTGTACAGCCACACTTCAGTCTTTTTTCTAGAGTACATGAGCCTAGCAATAAGTTTTAGCATATTTTTAAATCTGGAAAGACAGAGTTTCCCAAATCATCAATTCCTGGGTCTTCTTTCTTTCTTTCTTTCTTTCTTTCTTTCTTTCTTTCTTTCTTTCTTTCTTTCCTTCCTTCCTTCCTTCCTTCCTTCCTTCCTTCCTTCCTTCCTTCCTTCCTCTCTCTTTCTCTTTCTTTCTCTCTCTCTCTTTCTCTTTCTATCTTTCTTTTTGTATAGTAGTTCTTCTCCCAACTTATTTTTTCCTTCATATCTTACCGTATCAAGCAAATAAGCCCACATCTTCAAGACTTTGCTTGGAAATTTTCTTAGGTAAATAAATGTCTAGTTTCATTGTTTATAAGTTCTACTTTCCACTTTAAGATGTATTTCTCCTAAGTTTTTTGTCACTATACAACACAGATTTCTTTTCATACAGCTTCCAATAATATGCTCCTCATTTTCTTCGGATTCAGCAGTGCCATTGATAACCATATTCCCACCAAACAGATGATTTAGATATTCTCTAATGTGATATATGCTTTCTATACCAGGATATTCTCTTTTTTCCAGATGCTAACTGGGATATTTAACATCGGTATTTATAGTCACAATCTTTTTAAGACAATCTAAGACCTTTCTATCTTGTTCTTAAAAATTCTTACAGCTTCTGCTCATTGCTCAATTCCAAAGCCACATTCACACTTGTAGGCATTTGTTATAGCAGTATTTTTTTTCCAGGAATCAAAATATTTATGAATTTTCTATTGATGCTATAGCAAATTACCACAAATTTATTTGCTTAATAAAACACAAATTTATTGTCATATAGCTCTGTAGATCAGACATGCTAGACAGTTCTCATTGGTCTAAAATCAAGGTGTCAGCAAGGCTATATTTCTTTCTGAAGGCTGTAGGAGAGAACCATTTTCCTTGTTTCTTCCATGTTCTAAAGACCTGTTTCCACTGCTTGCAAAGCCAACAGTATTGCACAGCTCTGGTTCCACTTTCTGTAGTGATATCTCCCTTTGACTCTTTTCTATTTTTCTTTTTTAAAAATTTTATTTATTTAAATTCAAGTTAGTTAACATATAGTGCAGTACTTGTTTCTGGAGTAGAACCAGTGATTCATCACTCACATATAACACCGAGTGCTCACCTCAACAAGTGCCTTCCTTAATTCTCATCACGCATTTACCTATCCCTCCACCCAATTCCCCTTTAGCAACCCTCAGTTTGTTCTCTGCCTTTAAGATTCTCTTATGGTTTGGCTCCCTCTCTGTTTTTTATCTTATTTTTCCTTTGCTTCCCCTATGTTCAGTGTTGTGTTTCTTAAATTCCAAATATGAATGAAATGATATTTGTCTTTCTCTGACTGACTTATTCACTTAGCATAATACACACTACTTCCCATCTACATTGTTGCAAATGGAAAGATTTCCTTCTTTTTGGTTGCCTAGTAGTATTTCAAGTAGTATTGCATTGTATACATATACCACACCTTCTTTATCCATTCATCAGTCAATAGACATTTGGGTTCTGTCCATAATTTGACTAGCGTTGAGCACTGTTATAAATATTGGGGTGTATGTGCCCCTTCAAATCAGCATTTTATATCCTTTGGTTAAAAACCTAACAGTGCAATTGTGGGGTCATAGGGTAGTTTCTATTTTTAATTTTTTGAGGAACCTCTATACTATTTTCCAGAGTGGTTGCACCAATTTGCATTCCCACCAACTGTGCAAAAACAGTTTACCTTTCTCTGCACCCTTGCTAACATCAGTTGTTTCCTGAGTTGTTAATTTTAGCCATTCTGACAGGTATGAGGTGGTATCACATTGTGATTTTGATTTGTATTTCTCTAATAATGAGTGATGTTGAGCATCTTTTCATGTGTCTGTTAGCCATCTGGATGTCTTCTTTGGAAAAGTGTCTATTCATGTCTTCTGCCCATTTCCTCGCTGGATTATTTGTTTTGAGGGTGCTGAGTTTGATATGTTCTTTGTAGACAAGTTTGTTATGTAATTTGCAAATATCTTCCCCTATTTTGTTGGTTGGATTTTAGTTTTGCTGATTGTTTCCTTCACTGTGCAGAAGCTTTTTAACTTGGAGACCATAAATCCAGACTTCAAGCTGTATTACAAAGCTGTAATCATCAAGATAATGTGGTACTGGCACGAAAACAAACACATTGATCAATAGAACAGAATAGAAAACCCAGAAATGAACCCACAAATATATGGCCAACTAATCTTCAACAAAGCAGGAAAAAGTATCCAATGGAAAAAAGTCTCTTCAGTAAATAATTCTAGGAAAACTGGACAGCAATATGCAGAAGAATGAAATTGAACCACTTTCTTATATCATACACAAAAACAAATTCAAAATGGATGGCAGACCTAAATGTGAGACAGGAAAACCATCAAAATTCTAAAGGATAACACAGGCAGCAATCTCTTTGACTTTGGACGCAGCATGTTTTTACTTCATGTGTCTCTGGAGGCAAGAGAAATAAAAACAGAAATGAACTATTGAGACCTGTCTCTTTCATTTTTAAGAAACAGGGTGATGATTTGGGGGCATATCCTGATCATCTTATTATGATTTCCCTATCTCAATTTCCTTAGTCACATCTGCAAATTCCCTTCGCCATGTAAGGTAATATATTCACAAATTCTGGGGATTAGAATATGGACATATTCAGAGGACTATTCTCTCTACCAAGTCTCCTTAAATGTATGTAGATACCTATATCTGTCTATCAATATATTCTCCACAACTGGCATATCTTGCATTATCACTCTGCTCAAGTCTTGGTTATTTCTTTCCTGAGGTATTTCAGTAGCCTGTTAATTAGTGTCTTTGCTACCATGTTTGTACACCTAAACTGTAGTCTCAACATAATCAGCCTGAATGGCATTTTCCCCCCAATACTATCAATATTACACTACCTTGTTCAAAAAACTCCAGTCTTTTTACCTTACCTACGATAAAAATCTCATAACCTTATGGTGGTTATAAACCTATGGAATTTGTAACCCCCAGTACCTTCCCAATTTCACTTCAAACTATTCTTCTCTACGGTGACTTCCTCATAGTTTCTACAAATGGTAGGACTATGCTTCTTTAACCCAAAGATAAGTTTATTGTATTGCATAATTCTTTAAATGATCTGTATTTCTGTCATCTTGAGAGAGAACTTATATGTTCTTGGTTGACTTCAAAAATATTGGTGAAAATATTCACAGTTCTTATATTGCTCTCTTGTTTGGTTCACTATTTCTAGTTTGCTTTCTAGGTGCTTTTAAGTTTATGAGGCTATAAGAGAAACAAAAGTAATTAAATTTCTAGAGGATATACGTAGAAGAAAAATAACAAAAATAATAATCAATGATAAGTCACATTGTGTACTAAAAACTAAACCTATATATTGATAGTGTTCATTATAGACAAAAATAATGAAATTAGAAAAAGTTTTAATGCCTGCAAAAGAAAAAAAATATCTGGTAGGAAAAATAACTAAATGTGAAAACAACATCAAGAGATTTAAAAATATTTTTTGTCATACTGAAAACTAGAAATCAGAAAACAAATAAATGTATTCCAAGTTTGAGCATCATTTGTTTGTATACCAAGAACTGCAATGATAAATAAAAACTGTGTCAATGTTGTAGAATGAAACCTGTTCTAGTTACTCAAAAATATACTAACATTTGGCTCTTCTATGATATGTTTCCAGATTTTTCATCAGGAGGATACAGTGAGATCCCCCTTAATGTATGCTTGTGATTTAAACTAGTGCTTCTTAAAAATTAATGTGTATTTGAATGACTTTGGAAACTTGTTAAGATGCAAACTGTGATGCAGTAGACCTGAGTTGGGCTTAAGTATCTTCAATGCTAATAATTTTCTGTAAGATGACAACACTATTATTTATTTGTTGACCACTGAATAGCAAGTGTACAGAGCAATGATAGATAAATATATAAATAAATTAGAAAAAAATGCAAGACTCAAGATAAACATCTTTGTTGCCTAAAAAGGAATATAATTCAGAGATATAAGGAAAAACTCGGTGGGTCTGTTGAGCTCTAGATACTAATAAAGATAGTAGCAGAATGGAACATAATCCTCAGATTATCAGCCTGAAAGTGTTTAATGTGAGAGGAGTGCATGCAGCCAGTTCCAGAATTTAAAACCAGCAGCTGATCTGAGGTTCCTCTATCTGAAAAGCTGGTTAAAAAATAAAGGCTGCTCATGCTAGGCTTGAAGAGATAGCTTTAGAGTAAGTTGCAAGCCTCTGAATGGTGGAATACAAGAAGCTTTGCAAGCAGAAGCTGATCCAGTTCTCCCGCTGGGCCCGTGGATAAATTTTGAGCCTAAATATCACTACAAACCAGGAGAAATGGCCTGTGATTACAACACCTGGCTCAGGACGGGGGCTTATGCCAATTTAAAACTGTAAAACTGTGAAAAAGACAGGCATAGATATAGAAGAACAACAGCTAAAATAATAAAACAAAACAAAAATCCCTCCTACTTACTCAAAAAGTGTCTGCAAAACAAAATTGCCAACATACAAATTATATATATGTAATAACTAATGGTAACAAAGATAAGCTTTGCCACTAAAGAATATGACTTTATTTCAAATTAAAAATTTTTTCAATTTTCAAATTGGAAATATTCAAGCACTCAACATAGAAAGGATGACCATTCACATACTAATTACCTAGATTCAACAATTATTAATATTTTGTCATTCTTCTGTGTGTATATGTTCATATGTATATATAGAAAATATGCCAATATACTTGCACAGACCTATATGTGCTTTAGCATGTATGTATTCATCTGTATGGATGTGAAGTTGTGAGCATATGTGTGTGTCATATTTATGGGAAATATGTGCAGGCAAAATGACTGTTTCTAAATATTTTGGAATGTACATCATAAGGCCAAACGATTTTTCCTATATAAATAGTTTTATCAAGTTTTAGAATTTTTGCCAAAAAATGTACTTAAAATCTCAACCATATTCAAACTCTCAAAATTGTTCTTGAAATGTGTTATATATCTTTTTTGTGTGTGTTAAATCAAATATCCAATCTAACTTCTCATGTTGCTTTAGATATTTATCTTTTTAATCCCTTTTTAATCTTGAAACATGACTTCCTTCTCATCTTTTTAATATAACATTGAGTTTTTGATGAAGCCAGATGATTTTTTTATGCAATACTCTATCTTCTGATTTCCTATAGACTCATATTTATGTCTAAAGACTTAATTAAATGTAGGTAATTTTTTGAATAATATTAAGTGATGTTATATCTTTTATTATTATGTAGGTATGGCTTACTCATAATTATTGATGCAAAGTTTATTCATGTATGAAATTTGCTACTCATCTATTAGGTGATAAGGTGACATTATTGGAATATCCTGTTTCCCACCATATCATATATAATTTTAAAAAAGCACTCATTGGGGCGCCTGGGTGGCTTAGTCGGTTGAGCGTCCGGCTTTCACTCAGGTCATGATCTCGCGGTTCGTGGGTTCGAGCCCCGCGTCGGGCTCTGTGCTGACTGCCAGCTCAGAGCCTGGAGCCTGTTTCAGTCTGTGACTCCCTCTCTCTCTGACCCTCCCCTGCTCACACTGTCTCTCTCTCTCTCTCTCTCCTAGAAATAAATAAAACATTTAAAAAATAAAATAAAATAAATAAATAAAAAAGCACTCACTGGTGTTCTTTCTTAGTATATATTCCTATTTAATATTACCAAGGTGTAATCTGTTAACTTTAAATTTATAATTTACATTGCTAATTCTACATTTATTATTTGAGCTTGTTATATAAAATAGAGCTTTTCTTAATCTACTGTAATGACAATTTCTTATACAATAAAAAGGATATGCTCACAGCTTTTCCCCTAAACTAGCTTCATTTTTTATTGTTTAATGGAAAACTATTTTTAAAAATGAAGTAATTGTTGTATTTCAAATAACTATACATTTACTTTTTTAAAAAACTTGCCTGTGTTTCCTAGTGCAAAAAACAAACAAAAAAAAAAAACCCTAAAAAAACAAAAACAACAAACAAACAAGGAAAAAATACAAAAAACAAAACCTAAAACTTGTTTCTGTAAGGTAAAGAAACATACAACTTTAATAGTGAAAAAAGTGCACCATAATTACTACTGTAATTTCTACAGCTGTCATGTTTTTTAAGTAACTATCATGTCTGATAACACACTGTAAAGAACAAGTATGAAAAACATACATTTACATGTAGTTCTAAAGACTTATTGAGGATTTTCTGTGGCATTGGATAGCAAACTATATCCACAGCTGCAGTAGCAGAATATGCATATGTCTGTTGTTTCATAACACTGTGCATATTTGGAATGTTACTTCTATATTACTGAGTGCTATCATAACCATTCTGGGAAGTCCCCATTGGATCAGAGAATTGGACCAATTTTCAAATGAAAGTGTTGGTATACAGTCATCTAAACTAGAAATATAAAATTTTAAACTTTTACTTGAGTCATACAGTGGTATCAGACTTTTATTTAGTCAGTCTTCGAAAGCAATTAAAATCACTGCTTTTGATGTTCATATTGTCTTGAATTTGGTGATTGTCAGTCTTGTGTCCATTTGTATCACCTTCATTATTAATCTTTGAACACTTCTTTGCTTTTTTGGCACAAGTTGCTCCAAACTTAGCATATACTTCCACAGCTCCACACCTCTAATCAGACAATTTTCTGAGGAGTCTTGGATTTTTTATTGGGATATGATATTTTAAAAATCAAGATGTGGAAATCAGGAGTGTTCATTTCAACTAACGTATCATTACTTCTATCTAGGCTCTTTTCTCTTAGAGTTCACTCCTAGTAAACAGAGTTAGGTGATATATGTAATTTTTAAGCAGATATTGACCTTTGCGTTTACAGTTAAAAAGTAAAGAACACCAGAACACCTGGGAGGCTCAGTCAGTAAAGTGTCTCACTCTGAATTTCAGCTCAGGGGATGATCTTATAGTTCGTGAATTCAAGCTCCGCATCATGAGCTCTGTGTTAGGCTCTATGCTGACAATGTGGAGCCCACTTGGGATTCTTTCTTTCTCCCTGCTCTCAAAAATAAACAAATATTTTTTAAAGAATTGTTTTCTGAAGTTATATGACTTGATGTTTGTATCTTTCCTCTTAAATAGAAATGATTTATTTTCTAGTATTAATATATTGCTCTATTAATGGTACTATAAATTAATAAAATGAAAAAGGAACAGAACAAAAAATAATCAAACCATGATTATAGTAGGGAATTCCCCCATATTAATCTATATTAATAACTGCTTCTCTCTATTTACGGGACTAGGGATGCATATATATGCATGTATAATGTTTGTATATCCATTGTATGCAATATCAGAAAACTCAAAACAACTCAAACATCTAAAAGTGGGATAATAGATACATCATTTGTGATGTATTCATATAATGTGATATGGTACAGTAGTTACAATAATGAAGAAGAGTCACAATATCTTTATGAATAGCTTTTCAAAAACAATGTTAAGAAAAGCAAGTGACATTGACAATAAACTATTAAAAAAAATAAATAAATAAATAGCAAAAAAAAAAAAAAAAAAAAAAAAAAAAACAAAAAAAAAAAAAAAAAAGAAAAGCAAGTGACAGAACAATAGGATATAATTACATTTGAATAAAAGGGAAAATAACAAAATGCCATATACAATCTGTAAATGTAGGATTTATTGCTCCAGCAAGAGTACAATATATGGTAGCTACAGTAGTTACTTTCAGGTAAGAAAGGGAAGCATATATTCCTTATTGGATAAGAATGCATATTTTTATATGCAATTCATACATTTATTAACATGTTCATCCAATAACATTTATTGGGATTTGTAAATGCTAGTCCTGAAAGTACAATGGTTACAAAACATAGTTTCTAAATCGGAATTTGGTAAGGAGAATATATAAATAGGTAATAATAATAATGATACAATTGATAAATGCTTCAGTACTGATTAATAAAAGACAATTAAAGAGAAAACTACACATCCTTGAATGGTCAACAAGGACTTTGGAGAATGAGAATCTTATGATTAAAACCTGATGTTAATAAAGCAATGAAGAAAAAAATAAATTTTTTCTTCGATTTTCATCAAGGAGGCAGCATGCCCAAAGATCTAAGTTCAAAGACAGCATCAATGGCAGAAACCAAGTAGCAGAATACTTGAATATGCCACTTTAAATAATAAAAAAGCAACTTATAGAGAATGTGGAATTATTAGAAAAGAAAGTTGAAAGAAGTATGCGTGTGTGTATGTATATATGCACATATATGAAATCATTGATTCATTAATTAGTTCTTCAAATAAATTACAATAATATAGTCTCTCCTCATTTAAAGAAAAAATGAGTGATTATTAAAAGCACAAGACTAGAGTTGAGATAAATATTTTTTTATTAAAAACGTTTTTTAATGTTTATTTATTTTGGAAAAGAGAGAGACAGAGTGTGAGCAGGGGAGGGGCAGAGAGAGAGAGATACACACACATGCAGGCTCCAGGTTCTGAGCTACCAGCACAGAGTCTGATGCCAGGCTCCAGCTCACAAACCATGACATCATGACCTGAGCCAAAGTCAGACACTTAACCAACTGAGTCCCCCAGGTGGCCCTAGAAAAAATAATTTTTTAAATGTTTTCCTAGTTTCACACCATTGTAGTCAGAAAAGGTCCATGGTATGACTTTGATCTTTAAATTTCTTGAAACATGTCTTTTGTCCAACATGTGACTTATTTGGAGGATGTTCCACGCACACTTGAAAATAATGTATATTCTGTTGGGTTTTTTTTATGTTTGTTTGTTTGTTTAGAGAAAGCATGCATACTCAAGGGAGGTGCAGAAAGAGAGAAGCCCAAGCAGGTTCTGTATTGTCAGAGTACAGCATGACAGGGCTCCATTTCACAAACAGTGAGATCATGACCTGAGGTGAATCAAGATCAGACACTTAACCAACTAAACCTCCTAGGCACTCAAGTATTCTGTTGTTTTTGGATGGAATATTCTGTGTACATCTGTTAAGTCCATCTTCTCTAATGTGTCATTCAAAGATACTGTTGCCTTATTGATTTCTACCTGGATGATCTATCCATTGATGTAAGTGGGTTTTAAAATCCCCTGCTATTATTGTACACCATCAATTTCTACCTCTTTGTCTGTTACTATTTGCTTCATGTATTTAGCTGTTCCAGTGTTGGATACATAGACATTTACAAATGTAAATTCTCTTGCTGGATTCATCCCTTTCTCATTATATAATGCCTTTCTTTTCTATTGTTACAGTCTTTGTTATAGTCTTTGTCTATTGTTACATACAAAATACAGTTTATTTTGTATGAATAAATATTGCTACCATGGCTTTCTTTTCACTTTCCTTTTGTATGGCAAATGTTTTTCCATTCCTTCATTTTCAGTCTCTTTGTGTTCTTAAGCCTAAGGTAAGTCTCTTGTAGGCAGCATATAGATGGGTCTTATTTTTATCCATTCTGCCACTCTGTCTTTTGATTGGAGCACTTAAGGAGTTTATATTTAAAGTAATTATTGATAGGAATACACTTATTACCACTTTGTTAATTGTTTCATTTTTTAACAATTGTTAATTTTTTTGTTAATAGTTTTCACTTGTTAGTTGTTTTTATAGTTCTCTGTCCCTTTTTTTCTTCTTTTGCTCTCTTTCTCTGTGATTGATGAATTTCTGAAGTATTATGACTGGCTTTCTTTCCATTTTTTTAATTTATCATAGGCTTTAGGTTTGTAGTTACCATAAGGTCCATATATAACATCCTAAGTATATAGCAATCTAATCCAATTCTGGACTCCTGGATAAAAGATATATGTTCAAATAGATTTGCAACATACTTTATAAGTACACTACTTCTTGAAGATTCACAATGTGCTTGTCATACTAAAAGCTTTGAGAATAATTGGTAATAAAATAAATGTATATGTTAATAATATTTATAAATTCAATTGTTAAACTATAAACAATTCTTTGTTTTTCTGTAGGAGCTCAGCTATCCTGCTTTTTAGGTCATTGGCCAACCAGCATAGCTACTACAAACTCTCAAGTGTTGTCTCTAGCTAAGGGATATGTACATAGAGTTTCATTTCAGCAACAGGTATTGCTATGGGTGGGGAATTAGAAGAAATCTAGGCTTCAGTGCCAAAATGTGGAGAGAGTTGGACTCGAACTACATTTTGGCAATGTTATATATGTATTTAAGAATATTCACTAAAAGCATTAACAGAGGTTGCCTACAGTAAGGACGAAAATGGAAGTAGAGAAAAAACAGAAATAAATGAATGGATAGGTAAATAAATGCATTACACACACACACTAGGAGAAAATGAAGGGACTGACAATAGTAATCTATGAGCATTGAGGTAGAATTAAAACAAATCTCTAAATATGAAAGGCAAGAAAAAGAAGCAGCAGAAGGAAACCTATGAGACAAGGACGAAAGGAGAAGGAAGACAAAGGAGGAAAAACCACAGAAGAAGAGGGGAAGAAAAAAAGAGAAAAAAGTGTTACCAGTGGGGAAAAAATAACAGTGAAAATATTGCCTGTGCATCCTATGCATTATATATGCAGGATACTTACAGAAAAATTCTTAGAAAAGTGTGANAAAATAATCCAGAAATAAATTATAATTATATATAAAGAAAATATTTGTAAAATATTAGAATTAATAATAATTCCAGAAACTAGCTCTTTAAAAGCAGACATTAAATATGTATGATAAGAGCTAACTGAATTATAAAATGGGAGACCATAAAATTGTAAGTAGAAAGGCAAAAAAGAAACATAAAAAATAAGCTTGTAAATTTGGACAATTTAATGAAATACATACTTCTTCAGGAAAGAACAACATAAAACAGTGATCCCAAGAAAGCTTGAAAATTCATACTATTTAACAACTGTGACAGTAAAAAGAAAAACTATCAAAATGTCACTTTTTCTGGAAAATCAGCAAGCCAGAAAATTTCATGTATGCATCTGACCAGACATAGAAGATGCAGTCGTTGCAGACCTGTATATTTTACTTTTTTAAATGTTTATTTATTTTGAGAGAATGAGCAAGAAAGAAACACAGAGAGAGAGAGAATCCTAAGCAGGCTCCACACTGTCAAGTGCAGAATTGATAAGGGGCTCGATCTCATGAACAGTGAGATTATGACTTAAGCCAAAATCCAGAGTCTGTTGCTTACCCACGTGGGCCACCCACATGCCCCAGAGATGTTTATTTAAAGAATGTAGATCATATTGACCTCAATCCTTTATACATAAACTCATAATGACATAGAGATCAGCATCTGATAAGCTACACAAAAGCAAATGACATAAAAATCTTATTTTGAATATTGAAACGGGGCACCTGGATGGCTCAGTAGGTTAAGCTTCCGACTTTAGCTCAGTTCATGATCTCACAGTTCATGAGTTCGAGNCTCTCAAAAAAAAAAAAAAAAAAAAAAGAATATTGAAACAAAAGGCTTCAATAATTTCTAACAAAATGCATCAGGGTATTAAAAGAATAATATATTTTGGCTAATTATAGTTTATTATAGGAATTAAGGAATATTTTAATATTAGAAATTCTATTCATAGAATTCACTATGTTAATAGCTTGACAGATTAAAACTGGAGTTTTTAATGTTGAAGAGGTTTTCAATAAAATTCATAAGCAAAATGAATTTTTCAAAACATTGAAAAATTTCCTTCAAAAAAAGTTATGATTCAATTTATACATAAACATATACACAAATATCACCCTGAAGGCATGGTGTAATAGTCTCTCTAACCTAGGTAAAAATTATTAATTGAAACAGAACTTTCAAAATGATGAAAGCATATATAGAAACGTACTGTATAAAGAACCTGGAAGGATACATACTAACTGAACAGTGGCTGTTTCTAGGGAAAGGGTGAGAGACAGACCATTAGCCACTGTGTGAGACTTTATATCAGATGGGTTTAAATACTGCTTATTTGTTTCGTTTTTTGTTTTTGTCCTTAAACATAAATCATTTTCATATTTAAAAAGTATATAATAATAGAAATTACATGACTCACTTGAATTTACTTACTTACTTGGCTTTAATGAACCTTGAGGACATGATGCTAAGTGAGATAAGTCAGACACAGAAGGATAATACTGCATGATTCCGCTTACATGAGCTATCTAAAACTGTCAAAACATAGAGGCAGAGAACAGAATGGTAGCCAGGGACTGAAGAGAGGGTGAAATGGAGTGTTCGATGGGTAAAATTTTCAGTTATGCAAGATGAGTAAGTTCTAGAGCTCAGCTATACAGTGTAGTGTCTATAAGTAATAATAATTAATCAGCTGTTTAAAAATTTAAGAGGATAGATCTTATGTTAAGTGTTCATAACACAATAAAAATATATAGTCTATGATTTGTCCTTATATACACAATAAAAATTTTTACTCAATATCCGGACTCTCCTACAGTTCTCCAAGCATTTTGCCACCTTACCTAAATCTTTTAAATGATGTTATTTTTAAACACATGTTAATAAAGAAATTATCATTGGGTATCAATACTTTTGATAAAATTGATCATACATATGTTAAATACATTCTGATATTATCAACCAAACTTATTTTAATGGCTTATCTACATTTATTTAAATCAACTAACAAATGACTTTTGTATATTTATGAAAACTTTTCTTCACTATTGGAAAAAACTGGCATTTTTGTCTCCTAAGTTTAATTAAAACAAAGCCCTGTGTGCAATTTTAATACTAATAGTAAAAAGTCTGTCGTAGGTTTTACTTCATTTGGAAGAAATAAGGTAAATGGAAATGCTTAATGAAAACTAATTGTACCTCCGACTTCAAAATCACACTACAGAGAAGTTTTTATTTTTACTGGAATGTTGACACATAATATGATGCCCACCAAGATGACAGTATTGTACTGTCAGTGAGTCTTCAGTGTAAACTGTCAAAGATTAGAGGCTTCTCGCACATTCCAGCCAATGACCCTTCAATTGCAGGGGAAAAGATTGACACAAAACAGTTTTTCTGTAATATCTTAAAATATATTCTTTCCATTGTTGTTCATGTATCAAAACTATATGGTAGCCCTCCTAGAACCAAGTCTTGAGCTGTAGATTGTTTGAAATGAAATCTTTACAGCTAGAAAGATAAGCAAGAAATTAATAAGGATTCTTTCTTTCATACTTAGCTGCTAAAAGTATAGAAGGGAATATTATTAAAGGAAATGAGGTACATAAAAGTAAATATCAAACAGGACTTATTAAAAAGTAGTCTAAGAGTCACAGCAATACTGAGCAGAAGGTTCATAGAATTCTCATATACCTGTGCCCACAAACATGCATAGCCTCCCCCATTATCAACATCAACATGTACATTTGTTACAATGGGTGGATATACATTAATACATCGTTATTACCCAGAGGCCATAGTTTACAATAAGGTTCATTCTTGCTGCTGTACATTCAGTTGGATTGGACAAATGTATAATATATATATATATAATATATATATATAATTCTCGTATCATACAGATTATTAGTTTTTCATACAGATTATTTTTACTGCCCTAAAAATCCTCTGCAATCCATGTATTAGTCTGTCCCTCTCCTGGAGCCACTGATAATTTTGCTTGACAACTACAGATGTTTTACGTCTCCATTTTTAAAAATTTTTTAAAGCTTATTTATTTATTTTAAGAGAGAGAGAGAGAGAGAGCAAATTGGAGACGGGCAGAAAGATAGGGATAGAGAATCCCAAGCAGGCTCAGCACTATCAGCACAGAACCTAAAGCGGGGCTTGACTCACAAACTGTCAGATCATGACCTTAGCCAAAATCAAGAGTTGGACACTTAACCAAGTCACCCAGGTGCCCCACTGTCTCCATAATTTTGCCTCTTACAGAATTCATATAGTTGTAATCATACAGTATATAGCCTCTTAATATTGGCTTCTTTCACTTACTAATATACACTTCAGTTTCTTCCTTGTCTTTTCATTGCTTGATAGCTCATTTCTTTTTAGTGATGAATTATATTTCATTGTTTGCATGTACTACAGTTTATTTATTTACTCACCACTGATGGACATATTGATAGCTTCAAATGGGTCATTTTAAATGGAGGTACTTACATGGGTTTCACATAAGTCCTGAATCCTCAAATTTTGCATGTATCATTGGGAGTGTATATTTATTTTTCTAAGGAATAATGTTATTAACATTTATCAGATTCTAAACTATGCACAAGATCCAACAGAGTTTAGGTATATATGTAATGAATAAATAAGTTTAATGTAGGATTTGCATTGTGTAATTTGAGGCATTTATAATTAGATAGATATTGTCATGTTACTTTAAAGTTTTAACTACAAATTATGTTTAGCGCACATGTGGTATTTCAAAATCATTTGTGTGGAAGGCAGGAGGTAGGGGAGACTATGAATACTATTTGTTAAACTAAAAATGTATCTGAAGATATGATAGGCCAAGAACAAAGACACACCTGAAGACGAACACAGTGGGAGTATTTATCACACACTATAGCAAGACCTCCTGTAAAGCTAGATAAATTAGAACACTATGGTCTTGAAGGCAAGAATGGAAAACTACATCCCCTGGAAAAATATAAAAACAGTGGTCATATATAGAATGACACTTAAATGGATACTTGATTGATGGCAAGGCAAAAGAACACTGGGGAAAGGAGAGTCTTTTCAATAAAGAATGCTGGGTCATTATATATATGTATAAGATTATACATATATGCATACATACATATATAGATTGTTATATAAAATGTACACGATATTATATATATGTATATGTACATATACAGTTGTGTACACCTCTAAACATAAATTTGCTTCCTATGTCCAATGTTTAATTCCAGATGAGCTGTATATCTGAATGTCAAGGGAAAACAATAAGTCTTCTTCAACGAAACATATGAGAATGCCTTTTGTTCTTTGAATAAGATTTCTTGAAGAAAACATAGAAACTACTAACCATCAAAGAAAGATTTTTAAAAAAAGAAAAGAAAGGAACACCTCATTGGCCACATAGTCATTTTACTGGCCAGATAGAAATTGTTCACAGCCCTGTTTATATCTGCTATTTTACCTTCTCACCACTCATTTTCTCTCTAGCCTATGCCAACTGGTTGTTGGTTCACACAAGTCCTCTGAAATTATTTTAATCAAAGTCCTTATTGAACTTCATTTTGACAAACCAATAGGTATTCTCTGACTTCGCCTCACATTAAGTATTTGATACATTTTGCCACTTGCCCTATGAGGAAACATGTTATTCTCTGGAATTCCAAGATTCTCTGCTCTTTTGATATCCCCATCACCTCACTGTCAGCTTTTCCTCAGTGGTTTTTGTTGACTTATCCCACTGCTCCATGTAGAACATGAGCATTTATCATGACTATAACCTGGCCTCCATCTTTATACTCTTTCTCTGAATGGCCTCATGAAGTCTCATGATTTTAAAAAGCATCTATGTGCTAATTATCCCCCAACATTTATCTCTTGTCTTGGATTGCTCCCTGACTTCTGACTCATATATGTATATGTAATTGCCTAAAGTTCTCAACGTGTATATCCATAAAGCATCACAAATTTCATGTGCTGGGGATATAACTATTCATTTCCTTTACATACCCCCACACAATATCTGCTCCTCCCCAATCATCCCACTTAGAGTAAACAAATATTTTTCTAGAAAAACGGGATTGTTCCTTTATATTTGCTTTCCCTTTAATGCTCATATCTAATTCATCTTCAAGTCCTGTCAGTTTTGCTTCCTAAATTTAATCCCACTTTAACCTTTCTTCATTCTCCACAGAAATATTTCTATCCCGACCAATGCACATCTCTACCTGAATTACTAAACAGCTCCCTAAAGGAAGTCACTATTTAAACACATGACCCATTCAATTCATTTTCTATGTAATAGCCAAAGTGATTTTTTTTGAGGCTTACAGTGTATCATATCAACTCCTCCTGTATGATGTCTGCTTCATGCCAGAATAATAAGCAAACCTTATATTATGCCCTCCAGGGAGAATTTGTATTTTTTTTGTTAGTTCTCCATCTCTCTCAATTTCTCTCTCTCTTTAAGTTGGCAAGACAAGAATGCTATTTATTAATCTCAGTATTTGGTGAGTACACGTGCCGTTTTGGCAAATAAGAGCTGAGTAAAGTAGCAAAATGACTGAGATTTTGATATGTCCAGGCTATATGGTTTTGAGCTCAGGCCTTGGTAAGTACTGACTAGGGGGAGCATAGTAAAGCCAGCCATGGGTAATTTATAGAGCTGGTTGTAGACACAGCTGGGCATTACGACATTCCAGGTTCAACTGAAGAAGTGGTTAAACTTGGGAAGAGGGTTTCTCAGTCTGGAAAGTCTCAACTAGAAATTATAACAGTGCTTTGTGTTTTTACTAGCCTCAATCAAGTCGGCAGGCTGAGGTTTTAAGCTCCTAAATCTGTAGGGTCTATATGGATCACAGGGCTTATTGTTTTTATTGTTTTGGACTTCAGTCAGGGCCAAGAGAGAGAATTCTCTTAGAGGCTTTATCTTGGATTCATGTCGCTGGTCTAGTCTCAAATAAAAGTCACCACCAAACAGTAACAAATTGTCTCCGAATTTCATTACAGAAGCACTAATCAGTGTTTCCAATCCAGTAAGAGAGCAACAACTGAGAATTCCCCTACTAATGGGTATATATTTTATTAGTAAGCATACAACAAATAATGTGAGATTTCATTTTAATGGCAGTTTTTTGAGTTATCAGAGAAAAGTGATTCAGTTTAACTACAGCAAGTCTAAAGACTCAGAAAACAAGCTCAAATGTCTGGAATTCTCTGATTCTAGGAATTGACCTTCATTATGAAATGGAAAAGAGACACGTTTAAATTGGATTGTTATATCATTTTCAGATAAGTTAGATATTTGTGTGTTTTTTTAATTTTAACTTTATTTTTGAGAGACAGAGAATGAATGGGGGAGGAACAGAGAGAGAGAGGGAGACTCAGAATCAAAAGCAGGCTCCAGGCTCTGAGCCCGTCAGCACAGAGCCTGATGCGGGGCTTGAACCCACGAACGTGAGATCATGACCTAAGCTCAAGTCCGACGCTTAACTGACTGAGCCACCCAGGTTCCCCAGTTATTTGTGTTTTTTAAAGTGGCTAGTCTATCTGAACCAGTAAGGAAATTAGTACAGTGTTGTATAATTCTTCCAAAACAAGTAACTAGTTGTATATGTAGAACTGGCTTCGTAACCAGGCACTGAAGACTGCAGGGTGGACACTGCGGATACAGCAGCAGAAAGCTGGACAACTTTGCTGTGCTAAAGCAAAATTATTGCTTGTTTTAATTTGGCAGGCAGATTATATGCTGACTGATTCTGAAGATCTAGCCAAAACTATTGAAAAAACAAACATATTAACAAGTATTGATCATTCCTTATCACTTACTGCAAAGTATTATAATAATCAAAGTATTGTAAGCATTATAACAACATGGATAAGAATCAGTTGTTTAACAAGGAGATAGTGGAAGAAACACAGACATTGCAAAGATTAAAGAACTCACAGATAAGGTTTGATGGATAAAATACATAACTCTCAGTTAAATTTGAATTTCAGATAAAAATTAAATATTGTTTTAGTATGAAGATGTCCCAGTTATTGCATGGGGTATAAAAAAAAAAGTCATTTTTATCTACAATTCAAATTTAACTTGGGCATCTTTAACTTTTATTTGCTCTATCTTGCAACCCTATTTGAAACATAAAGAAGCCATACTGCTCCTAAACTGTGAACAGGTGAGATAAAGCTGAAAATCACTTTAAGCAATGAGATCCATTAAGAATTTTCACACAAAATTAGTCCTTTAGCAAATATAAGAACATAGCCTATATTTGCTATGGTGACATAGCCTTTTAGCAAAGATAGGCACATGAGTGTTGTCATCCTACTGAAACCTATTGTTTCAAGTGGTCTCAAGATAATGACATAAATGAAAAGACAGGCATGAAGGCAAGGGAAGAAAAGAAATAAATCCAGTGTAATAAACATGGCCAGATAAAGAATTTGATTACAGTGTGGCTACTGACACATGAGAAAGACTGGAAACAAGAGGATCAGAAGTCTTCTAAGTTTTCAAAGAAATTGCACTGTAAACTTACCACAAACTGTACTGAAAGAGTCTGGGACTGAGCAATCCAAAAAATAAATGCCACTCTGGAAAACTTGCACCAGGATGAAGCAGGCTTTTAAAGCTATAATCCCTCATTTAGACCATCAACTGGGATATCCACTTCTGATGTGGTTTTCTGAGTATATTGGACAGAAAGAACTTCACAGATCGCATATCTGGAGCCATAATAAACAATGGTCATGAAAGTTCCTCCCAGACAGGAGGATTTTGGTCTATTCAAGAAACTTTTTCATTTGTTTGTTTTTAATGTTTATTTATTATTGAGAGAGAGAGAGAGAGAGAGAGAGAGAGAGAGAGAGAGTTAATTGGGGAGGGGCAGAGAGAGAGCAAGACTGAGACTTTGAGCTGACAGAGGAGAGCCTAATGCAGGGTTTCAACTTCAGATCCATGAGATCATCACCTGAGCTGAAGTTGGATGCTTAACTAAATGAGCTGCCCAGGTGCTCCAAGAAACTTTAACTATCAGGTTAATGTATCTTGACTACACATGCCTACCAAGGTTTCATCAATAACTGCTATGAGAGAGTAACCCCTGTGATTTTCTAGTCTTTCCATCTTGATGCCAATTTTTATTGTGTTTAATTTCTCCTTGCTCCACCATTAGATATTAACTACTTGCAAATGGGAGAAATATTAAGACTTGCCTTTTATTTCTTAAGGTGACTGACTGGGCCATAAGGAGCTCACTGGACTAAGTGGTCAGGACTTCACATCATTCAGAGGTCTTGGACATTGAGGTAAATGGAGCAACCAAGTGGATTTTGAGTTTTTAACATTAAGGGAACATAAGATGTTTTCTTTCTGTGACAAAGGCTGCCATCACATATTTGGTGATCAAAGAAATCATTGAAGCTGCTGTTTACCCAAATCGGTTCTCCTCTTCTTCCTAGATTCTTAACTACACTACATTTGCTAGTCTCTGTCTTACACCAAGGCAGAGCCATAAGTTCTCTCCAAAGCACATAAACATAAGGGATGTGACCACTTTCCAAGTCAGCCTGTATAGGAAGGCTGGCCTATACAGCCTTCCTTGTGAGTTCGTTTATGCTTTTCCACTTCCAATGCACTGGGAGTTTCCTTGGAAGTCAGATCCTTAGTTGGCTGAGTCATTTCAGCCTAATCCCGTAGCCTAGACACAACTACTAATCACTTTGTAATCTTCCTAAATGGGAAGAAAATGTCTATACTCCTTTAGTAACTGAATTACTGTTGAGCCATTTGGTTTAATCCAAATAATGTAGGGTACAAAATGTATTCACTACTCTTCATTTTTCCATGTGGAAGAAACTGCAAATAGTATAAAACCTCTGACTTCTCCTTGTTTTGACTTTTTCCACTATTTCCCAAGCAAGTGATAGTGATTTTTCTTAATGGCAATTTTGGGAAAGAAAGTCAGAAAACTCAAATGTTGCTAGCATCTTTCTTTATTGATTTAGCTGCATTAGAATACCTACTGGTGTGAGCTTCTGTTCACTTTAGTAGGACAGACTAAGCTCCATGGTAGATTTCTGCAAATATGGGGGTAGGATCAATTCAAGTAAATGTTAGCAAGTCCTTGTGGCTGCATTGCCAAGTCTTGTTCTCCAAAAATGTTTGTACTGATAATAAAGATGGCATTTTAATCTCCATTTATCTAAGTCTTTTGACTGCTTTTTCAAATAGCATTGAATTTGGCTTGATAGGTAATATGTACTATTTCTTGAATACCTCCAAGAATAGTTTCAGAATAAAAAAAAAATCTCTCCATGTATGTTCCTGAAGTAATCAAGTAGCTCCCCCAAATATGGTTTCTTTACTCCTCTTCCAACTCAATCTTCCACTTTTACCACACATACTCTTCAAGTTCCTTTTAGTTGGCTAGAGATAAAAGCATGGTAGCCTCCACATACCAGGTTTACTTTTGAAGTGCACAGCCATGGACATAGCAGTCTAACTTTCACTAAATCAAAATGAAATTGCAACAATATTATGCTCAGGTGTTTCTCTCTCTTTTTGTAATGTTTATTCATTTATCTTGAGAGAGAGAGAGAGAGGGAGAGAGAGAAAGTGGAGGAGAGGCACAGAGAAAGAGAGAGGGAGAGAGAGAATCCCAAGCAGGCTCCGCCTGTCAGCACAAAGCCCCACATGGGTAACCGTGAGATCATGACCTGAGCTGATATCAAGAGTCCTACATTTAACCAACTAACCTACCCAGACGCCCCTCTCCTCAGGTGTGTCTAGTTCTCATTCATTTGTCAATGGGAAAAGGTATCTGATAGGATGATTTTATTTAACATTGAAGTTGTGTGGATAGACTGGCATAGTAGTTTATGGCATAAACATTATTAAGGAAATACTACAAATGTAGTGGGATTCTGGCAGGTTTAGAGAGCAAGAAAAACAGCACTTTTAAAGTGATGTAGAGTTTCCATGGCTCCTCATATGATGTAAGCAGCCCTATACTCCCCAAATATAATGCCAGAGATGTATTAAGTTACATTCATGGGGCTATATCTAATATATACTCTTTGCATACTTAAACTAGTATGATGAGTGCACCTTCCTTGATCCTATTATTTTTATTTTAATTGATACTTAAAAGTGGTGCGAGGTTTATGAACCTGGTGAATTTTACCTAAATAGATTAAGCACAGAAAGTAAAAAGTCAAGGAAAATCAATAAAAAGTTTTGCATAGACTAATGACTAACCAAATTTTCCCTGCAAAACTTCTAGGAGACTAAATCTGCACAATGAATATTTAAGAGCCTAGTGTTTTAGATATGGTTTCTAATTTAAAACTCACAGTAAAATACTATGCATACCTAGAGGGGAAAAAAAAACAGAATGATAGAGAGAGAAAGAGAGAGAACCAAATTTCACATTTGTGAGACCTGATTCTAAGATCCATAATATAAATTATTTTGCTACCGTTAATTCTGTTAAAAAAAAGGGCCTAAAACCTTTCTGTTTAGTTCAAGATTGCAGTGATATAAGGCACAGGGGTAGAGTCAAACAAGCTGTCTAGGCTTGGAAGCTAACCCAATACTTACTATTATTATTTTTTGTCATTCTAGGCAAGATAGATAATCTAGCCAAGACTTTTTCCTCTTCTCTAAGATGGTGATATTAATAGTCCATGCACTAAACATATTGTGAAAGCTATATTTGATGAGTGGTTCTCGATTTACCTTTATTACAATCACCATGAGTTCTTGGTGAGATTTTTCATTTTTAACAAGTTCTCAGTCAGATAGTACTGGACCAGTGTATTAAGTAATGTATGTAAAGCACTTCTAAATTGTCTGATATTATAAGTGCTTGATACATCTTCACTATTAATTTCTTGGCAGTTTTTCATCTTTATAGTTATAAAAAAATAAACATTTACTTGGTAAATATTTTTACTCATGTGAGCCTTGCTTTGTTAGCATATATTTTCCTGGATGTGTATAAATATCCTATCTATCTGGTTTCCTAATTTAAGGGTGTTATTGGTGATGCTATAAGAGAATGCACTTGATAAAAGAACATGTTATGAAGTGAATTACTCTGTTTTATCATTTTGCAATTTTACATTTAGGATTTTCTTAAAAATGACATTCCTTTAATAGGTTGATGTCTTAAACAGTGATTGATTAAGGTGACTCAATTTGGAATGCTAACATGCTCAATAATTTCCTCAAAATGCTTCATTGCCATTATGTGCAGGTGTAAGATTTTCCTATATAAAATCATCACAAAGAATGCAGATGTCTGTTTTTCTTATTATTTCCACACTGCATGTAGGCAATTATTAAATATGTGATAAATGGTTAATATATCATATTACTTTGTTGAAATTTTCTTTGACGTAACAGTATGTTGCCATAATATGCATATAATAGAAGAGAATTAATGACATGCGCAAAGAAAAAAAATAAAAAACAACTCATCCAAAATCCAAATAAAGACAGAAAATAGGAAGGACTGTCTTTTGATGATGATATTAAATGAATGATTACAGAAGTAAAAGAGCGATGAAAAAAATTAAATCAAAGGCAAAAAAATTTTCGTGATTTGTTTGTTTTGCTCAAAGAGGCTACCAAGAAATTAAGGATGGCTACAGGAATGTCAGAACACATTTTAAATTTTGAAATGAAGGACAGCTTTGTTAGCACCATTACCAGTCAAAACCTTGCATTATTTTGTAAAAAAAAAATATCTTGAGAGTGTTTATCACTTTAAGTCATTTTTTCCTCTGTTTCCTATCTTTAATGAATCCTCCCAAACTTTTTTATCAATCCTAAAGAAAATATATGTGTATTATCAAAAGAAAGGAGGGAAGAAAAATGCTTAGTTAGCATACAGATTAAGCAGTAAATAGTAATAACAAACTATTAGTGACATCTCCAATTTTTCATAAGCCAAAACAATATATCTCTACTTACTTTCACCATTTTCACCTACAATTGTGCCAAATAAAATGGTGACAATGTTTGCGTTAAGTATCTTGTGAAAACTGAACAAAGACTCTGAGCCAGGAATACATTATCTTCTTCAGTGAGATTATTTACTTTGACAGTTTCACTGTTGATGAAGACATGGGAAATTACTTTTACTACAGGCTGTATAATATGTGAAAATTTTATCAGATAGTTTTTATTAAGCATTGTTTAAATGAAAAGTGATGTAGTCTCTTTTAACGTGTTGAATCTTCAAAAGATTAGCAAGGGAAAAAACCTTCTAGCATGAACTGAATGTTTATGATTTTCTTCTTGGTACACGGCCATACTGTGAAAGTTTAGGTGATTTTAAGGGCTACCTGGAGTGGTCTTAATTCCCAATTCTCCTAGGAAGCTCCAAAATACCAAGTATTGTCTTTGGCTTCTTCTTGGGTGACCTTATTTTTTTCTTCGGCCTTTATTGATACTTACCATCTCTGAAAACACAGTTTATACCAACAAATGCTTTCGACACAAAGTAAAGAAGAATGAGTGATAAGAGCAAAAGCAGTAACTGTATCCTGATGAAAAATCTAGACTGAAGGAAATGCTCTGTTTTTCAAGTAAACAAGAATATTTATGCTTTACTTACAGCTCTGACTATATTTTACTTCTTGTATGACCTTGGGAAACATACTCCATTGTTGAGACAAGAAGCATTTATGTATATGTATATGTATAACTAAAGAAGACTATATAAAAACATTAGTATCTTCCAGAATAGTATTAATATACTTGTTAGTCATGTATAATTATTCACTAGTGAATATCTATTTTAGATGGAGAACAATGTATAAATACATATATTTGCAGAAAAGAAGATTTGGTATATGATTTTATGGTTGAGTAATATTAGCATGTTGAAATAGTATTGTTCTAAATGTTACACACTAAAAATTTTCCAGTACCTGGAGCAAAATGTTAAGTAGGCAAATTTTGTCTTCAAAATCTGTCTTAGGCAAGTAACTTTCAGTTGCACTTTTCAGTTGACCAGGACCTGGTTGTAATATCCTAGATATAAAACTCCTTAATGGCAGGTGTAGTATTTACTGGTCTATTCCTGTTCTGTAATGAAATAACAGTTATAGTATCAATGAGTGACAGAGATTCATTCTGTTATTCTCACAGGTAATCTGCACTACTTCTTCCTAGACAGTTCATTAATTGTAAACCAATATCATAACTCCAAATTATACTTTGCAAATTTTCTGCCTATTCATTTAGCTAGATTTGAAACAACTGACCTTTTCTTTCTTTGCCAAAAATCTCTTTACCTTTGTCCTGAATGGCAATATAACTGTTTATTTACATGCCTGCTATTTTTTTTTCATTTTTAAGCTTTATTTGCTTTATCTAAATTACCTTGCATCTCCTTTTCAAACTTTTCTTTTTTTCTTTCTCTACTACCAAATTTTGTTATAATTGCTCAGGATACTGCCCTGAGTGTCTTCTCACTTTTACATTCTTTCCCACTTATCTTCAACTACTTTACACTGAAGGTCAATGATAAACATGAATAAAAATATCTGAAAATTATCACACCTCTGAGATTACTAACACAACCTTCTAAATCTCCACAATCATAATCTTCCATCCTGTGACATGTTGACTGTTAAAGAATTCCTACTCAAATTATTATATGCCTTCAGTGGAACCTCAGGTTCTTGATGTCTTTTAACTTATCCCCTTTTGAAAACTGGACAATACATTCATATACTAAGTGTTATAATCAAATATACTTGACTTTAAAATCCATGAATTTAATATGTCCACTATAGATCCATTTACATTTTTCCTAGGAGACCAAAGAATTTGTAACTTCTTGAATGTTTTTTTTCCTGTAAGGGACAATATGCAAGTTCAAGTTAGGTTCTAGAAGGTTATCCTATCTCCATATCCAATACATTCCAAATTCCTATAAATTCTGCACATTAAGTACTTTTAATTTTATCTACCTTCCTTTAGGTCTACTACAAATATGATGATATCAATGACACTATCAATCTTCTACAAAGATGAAGTGAGTTTTGTATATCCACAATGCCTCTCAATGGTTCCAATATATTATTCACATAGCAGCTAATATCTTAAAATATAAAATAATATCATTTATCCAGCTGAAATATATCGCTGGCTACCAACATGGCCCACAAATTCTTTAAAAATAATTTTTAATGTTTTATTTATTTTTGAGAGAGAGAGAGAGCAGGGGAGTGGCAGAGAGTCAGAGAGACACAGAATTTGACAGGAAGACATAGGATCCAGGCTCTGAGCTGTCAGGACAGAACCTGATATGGGGCTTGAAACCGTGAACTGAAAGATCAAGACCTGAAACGAAGTTGGGTGCTCAACTGACTGAGCCACCAAGGTGCCCCAATAGGACCCACTAATTCTTTTGTCATGTGGTTTCTCACATGACAACATCACCAGACATATATTATGACATTCACTGCTCTTCTTTGAACTACAGTCACACTGTCTTTCTTTCTATTTCCAATGATGGTTTTGTTCATGACCATGTTTCATATGCCATTTATTACTCCATGAATTCTATCCCCTTCCTCTCTGCCCTCTTCCAAACACACATTAAATTTAATGATATGTTTCAACTTAATGTCCCTTTTTCTAGAAATCTTCCCTGACCATTAAGACTACATAATATCTTATAGCATTTATCCTTCTCACTAAAACTAACACAACTACTAGGTAAAAGCAGTGTTAGATTTGGATCCCAGTGTAATCTTAGAGACACCCAGATGGCTTGAAATACATTCAGCACTCAGTACCTATTTACTAAATGAATGACTATCTCTATGCTGACTACCCATAAATCTATACCTAATTCCAGGCATAATATTTTAATATAAATTTTGTCTGAAAATTTCAAACTACGCATTTCTTATTTCAACATAGAAATCTGTGTGTCATTCTTACTCCTCATTCTTCTTCACATACAATGCCAAATTTATTATAAAATGTTAATGCTTCTTCCTAAATGTAGCCTCAGTTCATCCACTCCTCTGCATGCCTATTAATGCTTCTTCCTAAATGTAGCCCAAGTTCATCCACTCCTCTGCATGCCTATTATACTATTCTAGTACAAGACACCATTACTCATTATCTGCCTATTGCAAAATCTTCCTACTTGGACTTCCTGCATCCAATGTTGCCACTATACAGCAAAAAGAGGTTAGTTATGCAAATTTACTTCACCCACCTGTAATAATGTTTAATTTTTTTCCTTTTTCCTAAAATAAATTCCAAATGGTTTTAAAAGCCTCATAATACTAAATAATCATTGTTCATCATTTAAAAAGTTGAAGTTTTTAGTTTGTGAATATTTTCTCCCATGAAACTACATAAGAGAAATATAAAATTCCTTCAATTCTTCATCTCTTTTATATAACAGTACATAAGGACGGTAGATACCTTTCTTAGAAAATACAAAACTTTTTTTTTCTTTTTGATTTAAGCTATAGAAAAATTCTAAATGTTTTCAAACCATTCCTCTTGCCTAGAGATTTATAGTCCTATAATTCCTTGGAACTACCCTTAATTATGCTGTGTCACACATAGTATGATGGGCCAATTTTGGTAGACACATAAGCTTCTCATTAACACCTTTTTCTCCCACATGAGAAACTCCTAAAGTAAAATACTCAACAAAAATTTTTAATAAAATCTCAGATTATAGAACGAGTATACACACAATTGTATTATTTGATTTTTAACTTAAATTATTTGCATTATGATAGTGCTTGCCATGTTTTACTGATCTTTTGATATACCTACATGTTATGGTGATATACAAGTTCCTATCAAAACAAAAACCCATTCTGGGAAATCTCAGCTTTGCAAAGTCTATATAAAAGAAAGCAAGTCTTTGACACAGGCAAATATTTTCTTCCTCACCTTTCCAAACACTTCTCTCTTGATTCTTATTTATTGTTTAATATCTTTTTGTTAACCACATGAATAATATTGTTATAGTTATATCTGTCAGGGAAAAAAAAGAGAGAAAACAAAAAACACCTGAGAGGCAGAGTGCATAGTGGTTAAGAGCACTAACCTTAAGTAGCTATGTGACTTTGTTTCTTATACATCTTGATTTTTTGTTTTTTTTAAATTGTTTTTAACATTTTATTTATTTCTGAGAGAGAGAAACAGTGTGAGCAAGGGAGAGTCAGAGAGAGAGGGAGACATAGAATCTGAATCAGGCTCCAGGCTCTCTCCTAGCTGTCAGCACACAGCCCATCGCGGGGCTTGAATTGTGAGATCATGACCCGAGCAGAAGTCGGCCGCCCAACCTACTGAACCACCCAGGCGCCCCTTATATATTTTGTACCTCAGTTTCTTCATCTGTAAAATGGGGATAGTGAAAGTAACTACCTTAAAGCATTGTTACAAAGATTAAATGAGTTATCTGTAAAACTGCTGAGACCAGTGCCTAGAGCTGAGGAAAACTATATCATTGTTAGTTACTATTACCCAAGAAAACGTATATATAAGAAATATACACATAGCACAGAAGTTCTTTTGTGAAGGAATTCTGCAAATATTTTTTAAAAAATTATGTCCCTTTCTAAACTTTCACCTTTTTTACATTAGACACACCTCTGTGAACTTAGGCTACATTAGTCAGTCATTTAATAAAGAAGAATACTATGCATCTGAAACAGCCTACCTATTAATCTTTCAATGCAGATATGCGTATATTTCACACTTAAAATGTGAACTCTAAAACTGAAAAGAAAATCCTATAGAGAATGTAGCCTAAATGTAGAGTAAACTGGTAGCATCACCCATAATTCATTCGTCTATTCATTTATCCAATTAGCAAGTCTGTATTGAGTATTCATTCTATGCTAAGCACTAAGGGAAGCCACAAGGATACAAAGATAATATTCAACCAACCACTTCCCTTAAACAGATCATTACAAACATAGAAACTGTTTAGTTAACACCTACATCTTTAAGGATGCTGAGGAATGAACTTCTGGCCAACATGTCCAGAATTAAAGAAAGAAGAAAGTGTCTTAGGAAACAACAACCACAAAATTGGAAGCTGTGGTTCGGTGAGGTAAAAGAGGATCTTGAGGTATTTTTTTTTTTTAAATTGTTTTAAAAAGCTTGGACTCTAGCAAACTAGATGATAACCACTTACATGAGATTAAATATTGCCAAGTACACATGTTTTGGACTGGGGATGGTCAGTTGTCAAGAACAATTTATTTTGTTTGAATGTTGCATTTCTTATGCTGACCAAGGACAGGAATTATGTTTGGTTCTGTACTGAAATGGCCACAGAAAAGAAGGAAACACATTATTCCAACTTAATAGATGTGTATCTATTACATTTGTGAGGCCAAAAGCAAAAGGACAATTATATTTAATAATTAGAAATACATAAAACAAATTGATAAAATATGCTTTGCCTTTCTACTGTCACAATTATATCTTCAGACTAATAAATTAGGGAAATTATATAAAAAGCTATGATAACTAAAAAAGCTATGTAACTAAAAATCAACCAAATAACAAGGACCATTTAATTTACTGTTTATGTTCCATATTTGTTTAATTGAGGAGGTAGTGATATTTGAATGAATAATAATTTAAAGATAATAAATTACTATATAATTATTTCATAAAATTTACTTTTTGTCATCACAGAAGCAAAATCTCTTCTTGTTGGTATAAGGACGATTTTCACAAAATTTGTGTCCTGTTGATACTAGTATTCTAAGAATCAAAATAGTTATACTCAAAATGTACAGTTACTGTGTCTTTTTCCAAAGTTAAAATTTAAGTAAGTGTGAAATTAAAACATTTTTTCAAAATATTTCTTTTCCAATACCAATGGCTATTTACTAAAGTTAGAAAAACTCAATGCTTTAAATTCAAAAGGATATAAACATCAGGTTAGTTATCTACATTTTTGAAACATTACTTAGATGACTAACTTTTATAATAAAACTATTCAAAATTTTAACGATCAATTTTCATCTCTTTACTGATATAATTAAATCATGCTATACATCGTCCACACTTACACATACACATACATTTATAATAAGAAAGATTGTTTAATATTTCAGTAAGTTCTTCAATCACCATGTGCAACTTTTCTGAAAACTGTAATTCTGGAATATCTCTGGAACCACGAATTGAAACAAAAGTGAAGAACAAAAGGTCGCTCAGTGCTACTGGGAAATGATACTTGGTTATGCAGGAATCTATTGCATTCATGCTGAGAAGGATTTGACAAGTTAATTAATTTGTCTTTTTCTTACCTAAATGCTTCTGCTGCTCAAACTGTCTCCACACTCTGTCGCAGTGCATTTTGTCGTGTAGGCAGCAGCACAATCTACAAATGTTTTTGATATTCAGACATCGATTATTTCAAGGACGTGTATTTCAAGAGATGCAGCAAAAGCATTATCCCAGCTCCAGAAAGGCATTACTCACAGGAGCAGATGTTTAGGGTGTGGTCACCGCCAAACCCTGAGCATTGGATCCAGAATGACAAAGTTGCTCATGTGCACTTTATTAAATTAATATTTTCAATGTGCTTATGATCAGTGTGATAGCTAATGTACTGGCCAAGATTGGAGGCCTCTTCTGCCCTGTTCAATGGAGATGATTGAGAGATATATATGCACCTTAAAAGCTATAGAAGATATGAATACACGTGTTGTTTCGGTTGGAGAGAAGATTCATAGTTGTTTCTCAGAAATGGTAAAACTTAGAGTTTTACTGAATGGATGGTGAAGTATCTATAGAACTATAAAACAATTTAGTCATGAAGCCATAGGTGAAAATCTGGCTTTACAAGTAAATGGGACATTACATAATATGTTAATGAGCCTGGACTTTAATCTTTAGGGTTAGTTGTTTTATTATTTTTAGTCACACAGAAAGCAGTTATTTTTGGAAGGATGATTGCCAGCATAGAGGCTTGGAGGGAAGCAAATCTGGATGCACAAAAGCTAAGGTCCTATTGTAAAAATTTAGGGGAGAAAGGTAAAGACTTGAACTAAAGCAATGGCAGGGTGTTGGGGAAGAAAGCAGTACTTGAATTAGTATATGGGATAGTTACCAAACTATCTCTGCAGTTGAGGATCTCATTAGGTCTTACAGCCACATCTCACTGTTCAGATATTGATCTGACAGTAAAGTAAACTTTAAATTTATTATATGTGTAAATAACTTATAAATGCCTTATTTGAATTGTAATATATATATAGTATATATATATAACTATACAATTATTAGTGTAATTTTCTGAAAGAATATTATTCATCAGAATATAAGTACTCAGAATCAAATATTTAAAGATGGAAGGAAAAATAAAAATTTAGTCCAACTTACTCAAAGATGGGCACATTGAATATCAGAAATGTGAATAAATTCACCCAAGATTTTCCAGAAAATTAATACCAGTGTGCCAAGAGCTCTATTCAATTCACAGTAATATTTTTTCTCTAAGTAGCACCAAAAACTAGGAGAGCTGTTTTTATAGGCATAGAATGTTTACTATGTTACATGTATTAGATATGTAAAATACATGAAATATTTACCAATTTTCTAATACTAAAGTATTAGAATTTATTGTGCAGTACATTAATCCTGGTCAAAAATTATAAGGAAAAATAACAAGAATTAAAGGAATCCATGATAAGCTCAAACTGTTGAAACCATACCTATAAGTAAGTTTCCATAGGAAACCGAGGCAGGTAGTGAATGGAAACAATTAAAAAATTAAATTTGAAGGGCCAGAAATAGCCCAATAACCAAAGAATATGTTGTTATAAGCTTGGAGAAATTATGGTTTCTTAAAAAGCATGGCCTTGAAAGCATTTGCTGTATTATAAACAGGAATATATTCATTATCCTTCCCCCCTAAAAGTGAGATTTTAAAACCAGTTGCAGTTTCAAAACATGAAAGAGCCCAAGTGTCCATCAAGGGACAAATGGATCAAGAAGATGTGGTTTATCTGTACAATGGAATACTATATGGCAATGAGAAAGAATGAACTCTGGCAATGTGTAGCAACATGGATGGAACTTGAGGGTGTTATGCTGAGCGAAATAAGTCAGGCAGAGAAGGACAGCTACCATACATTTGCACGTATAGGAGGATTAGGAGGAACTTAATGGAGGACCATGGGGGAGAAGAAGGAGAAAAATAGTTGGGAAGAGGGAGGGAGGGAAACCATGAGAGACTCTTGAATGCTGAGAACAAACTGAGGCCTGATGGGGGTGGAGGGGAGGGGAAGCGAGGGATTTGCAGGTCAAAATTTTCAGACTATCAGAGCTGAGTGTAAAACAAAATTGGATCAAATTCTGCCATTTTTAATATACAGTTAAAAATAAAACTAAATAGCTTATTAATAGCATGCAAATTCAAATAACCATCATAGAATGTGATTCAAGACAATTTTGGATATTTTTCAAAACAAATATTATATCTAAAGTCATTTATGTTAAATAAAGATTAATGAGGGGCGCCTGGGTGGCTTAGTCGGTTAAGCGTCCGACTTTCGCTTAGGTCATGATCTCGCGGTTCGTGGGTTCGAGCCCCGCGTCGGGCTCTGTGCTGACTGCCAGCTCAGAGCCTGGAGCCTGTTTCAGTCTGTGACTCCCTCTCTCTCTGACCCTCCCCTGCTCACGCTGTCTCTCTCTCTCTCCTAGAAATAAATAAAAAATATTAAAAAAAAAAAAAGATTAATGAGCAAATCTCTACAGATAACCAAAGAACTCATGGTTTTGGTTTCTGTGACTTAATAATGAGAATAATAACAAAGCTGTTCCACAGCATATACAACATCCTATTATGCTGACTTTAAATTATGTATCCTAACCATTCCAGCAGGGAAACTATATACTTAAGAGAAATAAGTTAAATACATCTATATAAGTCAAAACATGAATTTCTAAAAAAAAATACTCAAATTCAGAGATGTGTTTGAAAACTGTATTATCAACTATAATTAAAACATGCTTTCTGGTATTTTTATAAATAGAAGGATTATACTACTCTATAAGTATGTGCTAGGAATACATAATTTCTCAAGAATTATATGGGTTAGATGATAAACAACAATCCCTGTCTTATCCTAGAAACTAAGAAATACTAACTAGACTAAGAAATACTACTTAACCTTAGACAGAGATCTGTTTTTTTCCCCAAATTTTAATATAAAGCAGAATAGGGCCTCAAAAGGGGATACTAACAGATTAGTTCTTCAATAGACATAAATTTTTCATATGTTAGTGACTTTTTGAGTTTCTATATGAAAAACTTTTAATCTTCTTATGGTTCAAATGCTAATAATAGCAATTACTTGAAAAAGACACAAATGCCCACTGAGTCTTCCTTTGTAATGTATGGGACACACTGTGGAGGCTTTTATAACACACCATCAGAGCAGGAAGGACCTTAGAGACCAACTATTCCAACCCTCACATTTTACTCTGACATCTGTGGGCCTCAGAGAGGCCAGGAGACTTGCCAGAGGTAACAGTAGCAACAATTAGTGGCTAAGCTAGAATGGGGGTCTTGTATTCCCAGTGTCATGTCAGTGGTCTCTTTGCAAATGTTTCTTAACAAATTTTCCTGCCTCCAGTCATGCCCACAACCGATCCATTCTCCACACTGCTGCCAGAATGATCTTTCATAAATACAAATCTGACCAACTTACTCCCCTGCTTAAAAGCCTTTAATCGGCCCCATCACTCACAGGACAAAGTTCAAAAATTTTAGCATCTACTACAAGATTCTGACATCTGCTTGATTTTCTGCCTTCTTCTCTCACCAATTCTTAAAACCTAGAGCCTGAGTCATCTGCATGTATGTCTGCAAATACACCATGCTTTCTCAAATCCTGCAACCAAAAATCTTCATTTCAAAGGGCTGTTTCTTTATCATCTCTTTTTATTATTACACAGCAAGCTACAGAAGTAGGATTTTATTTTTTATTTTATAAAAGAGAAGATATTTTTCTATCCTAAATGTACACCTGGTTATTCACTGACTTAAAATGACAGCCTCTATCATTTGCCCCTTAATGTTTTCATCAAGATCACCATGATCTTGAACAGAAAAATCAAGACATAATGATTATACTGAAAGACAAATTTGACAAAATCAGCATGAACTAGTGAATGTAATTTTTAAAGAGAAAACATTAATACTAGAAAATATCACTGTTTATATTTTTATCCAATTTTTTCCTCTTACATAATGGAAGTGTTTAATACTATTTTATTTTTGTTTTACAAAGTAAAAATAAAATATTAAAATAAAGAACTTCATGTATGGACCTACAGGGTATTTTGCTAAGTGAAATAAGGGAAGCTGAAAAAGATAAATACCATATAATTCCACTAATAAGTGGAATCTAAATAATAATAATAACAATTAAATGAAAAGCAGGTCAGACCTATAAATACAGAGAACAAACCATTGGTTGCCAGAGAGGAGTATGGTGGGGGAGTTGGGCAAAGTGGGGTAAGGGGAGAGGGAGATTTAGGTTTCCCACTATGGAATGAATAAGTCACTATAATAAAAGGCACAGTATAACAAATAGAGTCAGTGACAGATGGTAGCTACACTTGTGGTGAATATAGCATAATGTATAAACTTGTCAAATCACTAATTCCTATACCTGAAGGTAAATGCAACATTGTGTGTCAACTACACTCAAAAAAATAATAAAAAATAAAATTAAATANGAATGTGAGACAGGAAACCATCAAAACCCTAGAGGAGAAAGCAGGAAACAACCTCCTTGACCTCCACCGCAGCAATTTCTTACTTGACACATCCCCAAAAGCAAGGGAATCAAGAGCAAAAATGAACTATTGGGACATCATCAAGATTAAAAGTTTCTGCAAGGCAAAGGAAACAGTCCATAAAACTAATAGGCAACCGACAGAATGGGAAAAGATAGTTGCAAATGACATATCAGATAGAGGTTTAGTATCCAAAATCTATAAGGAACTCACCAAACTCCACACCCAAAAAACAAACAATCCAGTGGAGAAATGAGCAGAAGATATGAACAGACACTTCTTCAAAGAGTACATCCAGATGGCCAACAGACACATGAAACAATGCTCTGCATCCCTCCTCATCAGGGAAATACAAATCAAAACTACACTGAAATACCACCTTATGCCAGTCAGAGTATTTACTTGGTATATAAGCCAACAAGAATCTATCTGAAATCTTAAATATACAAAAGACATTTGAAGTAGTAAATATTGGTTTCATTGTTTGCTTGATTGTATGAAAATCTATCTTTCAAAAATTCAAATGTTAACATGATGTTTATGCCCTTTGGATTCTTCATTGTGAATTGCATATTCTACATTTATTTATATTACAGAAGAAGGCAATAAAATAAAATGTAGTTGAAGATATATTGAAATTGGAGTCAAAATCTGAGATTCTAGAATTGGTATTTGTGACTTAGGAAAGGTTTTATTTCTTGGTTTCTGTCACTGTTACTTGTAATATGAAACAGTTAAGCCAAATTACTAACAAGGCTCTTTACCAATTCCATTATTGCTTAAGCCTACACTTATTCTTTTACAAAAAGATTTTCTCCACAATTCTCTCTGATAATGAAATTACAGACTGTTGATTTAAAGATGTTTAACATTCACAAAATAATCATTGGAGGTTCATACTTTCAAATATTGTTAGCAAACACTTAAGATAGAATTTTAATACAACTTCAAATGGAAATACAATTTATATTAAAATTTGGGGGGTATTAAAATTATTGAAAACCATTCAATGTAGAAAAATAAGTTTGTAAACATAATAACACTTTCTGTATGTAAAGCATTTATTTATAAAATCCTCAATTTCTTTAATAACAGGCCAACTTTTGTTAATAAAATAATTTAATGTCTCGATTATTTTGGTTTAATATAAATTTACAATGTTACAATTTGATATTGTTGAAATGAAATAAAATGCATTTAAATTAAAAAAACCCTATACATATAATTTGGAAGTCTATAAATATATTATTTAAATCATTTCTTTCTCATAGTGTATTAGTATAGTAAAAAAGCATGACTTTTAAGGTAATTCAGACAAATGTTTACATGCCAGCTCTTACACTGACTATGTCAACAGAACATGTTACTATGACTTTCAGGGCCTTGAGTGTCCCTGTCTATGAAAATGAGACAGTAATGCCACCTCTGATGTACTTTTTTGTCTGTGATATGCTTTTTTGTTTGTTTATTAGAGATTGCAAAGAAGGAAACATTTGGCCTATTCTTATTCTCACCTGCTGTATTAGTGAAAACTCCAATTTTGTATGCCTGGACTATTGTAACATAAGGTATCTAGTATCTCCATTTCTAATCTCTTTGCTTTTTATCAAATTGATTCCATAAACTAGTGCCAAATTATTAGCTGGCAAACTTGGACTAGGCCATGTTGTGGTGAAATATTAATGCCTTTCCACACTCAGAAGGAAATAAAACATTTTTATCCTGAGAGTTAAGGTCTTCGATGACCTGAAGTTACTTCAATGTTAGTTTCCTTTGCTCACCATAAGATACCATAAAAGTCAACAGTTCATTATACCACTATTCTTTTGTCTTTTTTTTTTTATTTTTTTGTCTAATACAAACACTTCTCCCAACTTTTTATGACCTTTTCATCAAGAATTGCCTCAAAATTGTCCCATTTTAACATAAAACCTCCTGCTTCAAATAAAAAATATGTAATCTATTATCCTAGAATATTATCTATACACATTTGCAAAATATTACTACTTTAGTTATAATTATTTACTAAGAGCTCTTAACAATTGTACTAGATTAGAAAACAAGAAAATGCTTAACTTCATTATTTTCTTCTTTTTTCATGGCCTGTTACCATTATAATATACTTGTCTTAAATCTTGCAAGACACTCATTAATACAAAAAAAGTCAATATGTACAAAATACATAACACATTTTATAACCAAAAAAGATGGTTTTGGCTTGGTAGAAATTCTATAGATGAGTTATTTTAGTTAAACACAGTGATGTCCAATTATGAATTATATAAGAATATTTCAAAGCCCCTTTACCAATTATTTAACTAATATAATTTTAAAATTCAAATAATATCTATTATTAACTTTTCTAGTAGAAATATCAAATAGTTAGTTTTGCCTTCATTTTTACTCCCTGATAAAAAGAAGTTAATAATGAAATTGTAAAAAAGCCTTAACCAAAAAAGAGTGTTAACAAGATCTTTGACTCTTTGCTCTGAAAATGGTAGCATCGAGTATGTTTTTTCATTCTCAAAATCATTGTTAATTTGAGATCCATCCAAATTCTTAGTTCCTATGTACCCAAAGAATTGTGTACAATATAAAATGTCCTGAAGAACTGTTCATCACCTGCCACCTTCATGTTTCTGTATGTTAGTTTCTTGACTCTGAGCTTTGGAAATGCTGCTTCTAACACTCCAAGAATGATTATAATGTTTAATCAAGAAAAAAATCACATTAAATTTGATCTCTAGAAATTGTAACCTCAGTTAGAAAAATCCCATTTTTGCCACAACAGTTTGTTCTTCATTCTCCCAATTTTCTTCTGTCCAAAATTAATCATATATAAAAATATGACTTATAAATCAAGATAGTAGACTGTCTATAGTGAAACCTCTACCTTCTACCTCAAATACCTAAAAAGGGTAGANTAATATATGTGTGTGTATACACACACACACACACACACAAACACACACACACACACTATGTTTGACAACCTAAAAAGGAAAACTCTATCTATGTAAGAGAAATAAGGGTAAGAGAGAACAGATAATGAATAAAACTGTATCCCCAGGACTTAGTCAGAACTGAAATGGAACTAGATTTATGCAGGTCAAGGCCGGGAATGTTACCACTAAGCCAAGCCAAGTTTCAAACAATGTCAACCACACGAGAAAACATTCAGAAATATCTGCCTGCAAACAAATGAAGGCCTAAATGCTTTTATTACTCAACCTGAGTTCGTAATTAGAACTGCTCAACTACTGGGACGAAGTGTCTGAAAAATACTACTCAATTATGACTGTATTGTATTTGGGGTTCTTTGCAAATATTATATACCAAAAAAACACAGTAACTGTGGTTCAACATGGTAGTGATTTTTTTTAATATGTGGGAAACTGTTTCCAATTACCTTCAAATATTCTTTTTTTTCCTTTTCATTTCTTATTCTCTGACTCCAACTACAGATCTATCAGGACAAAAAATGAAAAGAACAATTGAAGTTTGAAAGAATTTTCAGAATGCAAAAGGTACAATAAAAGAAAAATATCTATGTAGATACATTACATTAACACTGGATATTAAAATATTTTTAAAAACTAAACTATGAAATTGTATACAAAAGAAAACATACAAAGCATATACATTTATAAACGAACAAGAGTTACATTGATATGTAATTATATAATCCTAGTGCTGGATGTTGTAGTCAACCAAGTACTGCCTTTGGTATTGAAGAAAAAACATTTAAACATACAATTTGGTATCTAGTAATTAAAATCTGAGGGAATAATCAAAATACTTACAGGGATACTAAGTTTCATAAGAATTAACTCTCAAAAAACAAATTTTGAAAGCAGGACGTACATAAGTATTTAATGTAGAGGTGAGACAAATGCAAGATGTGATACATGAGCTGTAGGAAATAAGTCATCATGGATGTTCATACAGTTCTTACAATTCAACAAAAGAGACAGAGTTGGCATAGTGAATGTTTTAAGCTGAAGTGTTCAACAAAACTTGCACTGTTCTCCTCTGAAATAGGTCATAAAATCTTCATGTGATAGGTGCCCTCCCTGTACCTGGAGGTATCTCCAAAGATAAAGAGACACCAAGAAGAATTTAAATAAGCTGGCCTTTCTAACTTTCCCTTAGTTTACTATAATTATTTCATACCTCTTAACATGTTACATTCCTCCAGGAGTGACCAAATTTCATCAAACCCAGAATAAAAATACACATTTAACTCTTTATTTTTTATCAGTTTAATTTTCATGCCTAGCCAGGGACCCAAGAGGGTAAAGGAAAGCTTCTTCCTCCCTCTAAAGAAATCAAAATATGTGATAAAAATTCTTAAAAAATAACCTAAAAAANATGAGGGTAGAAATGACAAAACATATCACAAAATAAAATTAATTGGCCAGTCATCGTATTTTTAAAAATCCAGATATTTGTTATTTCTAGAAACATAAAAAGTATAAGGACACAAAAATGAAAATAAAAATGAGAGGAAAAAGAAACATACCAGGTGATAACTAACAATAATGAAATAGCATAACTATTATGTGGGATAAAGCATACTTTCAGAAAAATATTAAAATTATAGGTCAAAAGTGTTATTGCATAATAATAAATGTTAAAAGTATTGCCCAGAAGATGGACATACCAGTTAAAAATGATGCAAAAATATTAAAATATAAATATATGTAATATAACTATAATATTTTATCTAAATACATATAATAAATCAATGTAAATACCAAAAAATAATAAACCTATAGACCTAGATTTTTATACCCATGTATTGATAAATGATAGAATAGATTAAATATTAGCAACGATATAGTTAAAAGAAGCAACACAATTAACAAGTTTACCCTCAAGATATAAAGGGAGTTCTCATCCATAATTTACATAGTATACATTTTTCTTAAGGTCATAGAAATAAAGAAAATATTCATAAATTAGGCCAAAATAAAACCACAGAATATTTCTAAAGTAGGCATCAGATATATAATCATATATGAGAACACTAAAAAGATACAAATAAAGTAAACAATAAAATAAAGATAATAAAAATAAGTTAAAAATCCCCACTTATTTGAAATAAGGGCACACATATCACAAAGATATGTTGTGGTTCAAACAGAAATCATCTGAAAATTTTTAGATGACTAGATCTGAATGATTATGGAAAAAATTAAGAAAATCTTAGGAAAGAAACAGAAGTTATAAAAAGAAGTAAGAAGTGCAAAGAAATGAGCAATGCAGTAACCTGAAAAATAAAACAAACTTCCCTACAAGGATTCCAGAGTAGAGAGGAAATGACAAAAGATAATATCTTTGAATTTGAAGGTAGATCAATAGAATTTACCTCAACTGAACAGTAGAGAGAATATAGACACAAAAACAAAACAAAACCAAAACAGAACAGAATCTCAGGAAACTGTTGGACAATAACAAAAAAAGCTAACATTTGAATGATCACAATTTCCATAGAAGATAAAGTAGGGTTAAAAGAGCACCCAAAGAAAATAGTGGCTAAAAACTTCCCATATTTGCCAAATGATTTAAATTTACAGGTTTAAGAAGACTAGTACATTTCTTTTTTTTTTCTTAACAATTTGTTTTCATTAAAAAAAATTGAAGTATAATCGATATATGGCATTATATTAGTTTCAGGTATACAATATAATAATTCAGTAATTCAACACATTTCTCAGTGATCACCAAGATAAGTGTACTCTTAATTCCCTTTGTCTTTTTCACACACCCCCTCCCCCACCCCATCTCTGGTAAGCACCGGTTTGTTCTCTGTATTTAGAGTTTTTTTGTTGGTGGTGGTCTATTTTTTTTGATGTGGGGGGGAGGGGAGAGATGGGCATGGAGGAGGGCACATCTGGGGATGAGCACTGGGTGTTATATGGAAACCAACTTGACAATAAACTATTTGTAAAAAAAAAAAAAAAAAACTAAGAAGACTAACTAGTACATTTCAAATAGAAGGAAAGAAATATATTCCAGGACACATCATAACTAAATTTCTGAAAACTAAAAATAGTTAAAAGCAGCCAGAAAAATAATAAGTATTGCTTATAGGAAAAAAGCAATTGAAAGACAGAGAATTTCCCTTTTTTTAAGTTTTTATTTAAATTCCAGTTAGTCCACATGCAGTGTAATATTAGTTTCAGGTGTAGAATGTAGTGATTCATCACATACAATGCCGAATGCTTATCACAAGTGTCTTCCTTAATATCCATCACCCATTTAGCCCGTAGCCTCACCGCCACCCCTCCAGCAAACCTCAATTTGTTTTCTATAGTTAAGAATCTGTTTTATGGTTTGCCTCTCTCTATGATAACTATGATAAATGATATAAATATTGAAAATTACATGTGATGGTTGAAACAAACACTATAACACCATCTGAATTGATGTTCAATATATGTAGAGGAAATATTTGGGATGATTATATTTTTTAAGTATAAAGTTGTATAGGGTGTTATAAATTTTCATAATCATATAGTCAGTTATGCCAGCATATTTCACTAAAAAATACATTTTTCCACTAAATGGAACTACTACTTTGAGATATATTAATTTTCCTATATATCAGAATGTAGTCTGACTTCTCTATTCTGTTACTCTGAGCTACACTAAACTTACAGGATTTGAGAGTACAATGATATAGGGAAGTCTTTCATTATTGCTGTTTTGATAGCTACCTTCGTTAGTATTTGTCCTTTGTTTGAAATTTAAATTTCACTTTGTCTAAATTTTTTGAAAATGCTTAGTTTCTAACAGAATTTACATTAAATGCTCACATAACTATAGGGAAAGTAATCTAGAACATTTAGTGTTCTCATCTAGAACAATTAATACAATACAATTTACTCAGGTCCTCACACAAATGACTTGAAGTGGGTGCATCTTGGTTATAGATTGTACAACCATGTTTGAGTTATGCAATATTGCACGGAATTAGAAAATTGTGTGAATTGTGGTGTCCTCAAATGAGCTGGGTTATGAAGAGGAAATGGAAAATATTTGCCATCTTGAGAGATAAAACTTGTCTAATATAATAGAAATGGCAGATGACACAGTGGAATTGATGGTTCATTTTCCACATGTTTTAAATAATAAAATATCATTTTGGCAAGTTAAGTGATCTAACATGAATTAATTTAAAGTCTTTGCATATAAATTAAAGATATAATTAAATGGGATAGAGAACATTTTGTTTGACAGCAGTTTATATAAAATATGAGAATTTTAATTGACCCCTAACACCTTATGAGATAGTTGAAGTTGTTGTGCTGTAGTATGCTGAGGGTATAATCAGAGCATGTTAATACAGAGTATATCAACCAAGGTAAGGAATGAGCCCCATGAAGGGTTGATGATATTTGGAAATTACTTCTATATATGGGCATATTAAAGGATCTTAGTCACATTAGAATACTTTCAGAAGGGGGTGAATAGGGGTATGAAAGTCTTGGAAAATAGGGTGAGGCTATTCAAAAATTAGAGGTATTAAGTAGTTGAAAGGAAATTGCATTGGAGAAATTGGAAGTGTGTGGGACAAAAAACTGGTTTCAAATACTTGAAATACTATTATGAGAAAATAGACTTATTTAATTTTTTCTTTAGAGTTATATTTTATTTTTAATATATTTTTATATTTTTAATAATATTATTATTTGAGAGAGAGAGAGCAGGAGAAAGGGGCAGGGACAGAGAGAGAGAGAGACAGAAAACCTTAAGCAGGCTCCATGTTCTGTGTGGGGGCCCAACATGGGGCTCTATCCCACGACCTTGGGATAGTGACCTGAGCAGAGATCAGGAGTCAGTCACTCAGATGACTGAGTCACCCAGGCACCCTTAGATTTAGATTTTAAAGGGGACATTTAAACTGAATGGAAGGAAAAATAGCACTTTTTCCAGTCTTGGTGTAGGGCTGAATTTGTTTTCAAAAGCTAGTATCAAATAAAATTAAAAATGATACTTTGTTACTTGATAAACATTAACAGTGATTCAATTAGTAATTTTGGGTAACACTTAAAATTCCCATTCATTTTTCTAATTTCTGATTGTTTACACCCATAAGCTTCCCTGGAGATTCCCAACATTTACTACTCCAGCATCTTGTTAGACAATGCTAGCTATTTTTCCCTCCTGTTTCAGCTCTTCATTAAGTAGATGGATTTGCTTACTTTTCTCTTAGTTATTCTCCAAGAAATTGGACAGCCAAAGAGTTGCTCATGCAAACAGAAACCTTTCTCCATGTTGGTGTTGGGGGTGGTTTTAAGGAGGGAGTTTGTTTGATAATATTCATATATCATCTATGGTACATGAAAATTACAACTCTCTATGAAATTGTAGGAGAGGAAAAAACCATTTTTCTCTACTCATTTGGCCTCTCCAGCCAAGGTCCTACAAATAAGACTTTCAAAAGGCAGATTAATAAGAGCAAAAGAAACAAGTTTTTTAACATCTGCATTTCCGTAGGCATGGGAACACTTGAAGATGTGTACTTCAAAGAGGAGTTCAGAACTTGGACTTAGATAGCATCTTAACAAAAGAACAATATTTTTCTAGAGAAGCAAAGAGACAAAAGGAAAAGGAATCTGAGATCGTAACAAATTATTAGAAGGGAAATATAATGGGGAAACTAACAATAGATAAAGGCTAATTTTACCAAGATTCGTTATGTGGATTCTTCTGGTACCATCTCTGAGATGATAAAGAGATTTGAGTTTTCTCCACTGATTAATTTCTGTCTTTCCTGGAAGAGGGGAGGGGAGCCTACCACTTTTAGACTAGTGTGAGAGCACAGAAAGCTTTTCTTGTCTTTTCAATTGCTGTCAGTTCAAAACAATCCTTATGCCAGAGTAAAATATACATGGGGTTGTTAAATTCTACCCTTCAAAATGTAGGCTCTTTGTGACATATTGAATGCTCTATCATACTAAACTTTAGGAAAGTTTCAGAAGAATATTATTTTTAGCAGCATTGTAGAATATATTATTTCTGAGCAAAATAAATAATAATTATCCTTCCAATTATTTTCCTTAACAGAAAACAGCATAACTGCGATATATGTATTACATATATGTACTATATGCATTATATAATATATATTAAGACTAGGGAAACTTATTTCCTATTATACTTGAAAGAAGAGCTAGTGAAATAAAGGCATTTATGATTTATTTACTTTTTTAAAAAAATGTTAATAGGGGCGCATGGGTGGCTCAGTTGGTTAAGCATCCGACTTTGGCTCAGGTCATGATCTCACAGTTCGTGGGTTCCAGCCCCGTGTTGGGCTCTGTGGTGAAAGCTAGCTCAGAGCCTGGAGCCTGCTTCAGATTCTGTATCTCCCTCTCTCTCTGGCCCTTCCCTGCTCATGCTGTCTCTCTCTTTCTCAGAAATAAATAAAACATTAAATTTTTTTTAAAAAAGTTAATAAAATTTACTCAGATGTTTCCATTTGTTTGTTTCCAAAACCATAGGCTTGAATTTTTGTTTGCCTTTTTATTTAGCATTTTATTTATTTTTATTTTTTCTTCCTCAAGTTTCTATTTATTTATTTAAATTATTTACAAGACAATTATTTTAATTAAAAATGTTGATTAAAATTTTTCCTGTTTGTTTAGTAGTTTCAAGTTTTTACATAAATTCCAGTTAGTTAACATATACTGTTAAGTAGTTTCAGGAGTAGAATTTAGTAATTCATCACTTACATATGAAATCTAGTGCTCATCACAAGTGTCCCATCACCCATTTTACCCATTCCTGTGCCTGCCTTCCCTCCAGAAACCTCAGTTTGTTCTCTATAAGAGTCAGTTTTATGGTTTGCCTTTTTCTCTTTTTCTCCCCCAGTATGTTCATTTGTCTTGTTTCTTAAATTCCACGTATGAGTGAAATCATAGTATCTTGTCTTTCTCTGATTTATTTCACTTAGCATAATACATTCTAGTTCTATCCATGTCATGGTAAATGACAAGAATTCATTCTTTTTGATGACTGAGTGATACTCCATAGTGTGTGTGTGTGTGTGTGTGTGTGTGTCTGTGTACATATATATGTATATATGTATATGTGTGTGTATTTGTGTACCACCTTTTCTTTATTCATTCAAGTCATTCATCAGTGGATGGACATGGGATCCTTCCACAATTCGACTATTGTTGAAATTTAAAGATCAGGGACTATGTTACATAAAAGAAGTTAGGATTTGATCCATGTAAAACAGCCAATCAAGAGAAATTGAAATTTTAATATATTTTACCTTAATTGTAGAGATTTTTCAATCTAAAGAATTATTAACATTTGTATCTCATTTATTTCAACTTAGGAATTTAGGAAGGAACTTATAAATTTTTAAACACACTACATTTGAAATCATTTTACTTGAGAAATTTTTTAAATTTCTTGCAATAAATAATTGGAATTTGTCCCTGAAACTTAATATTTTATTTATTTTTAAATGTATACTTTTTCTTGTTCCATAGAGTAATTTAGATAGCAAGGTCAATTCTTAGCACATAGTTTTGCAATACCAAATATATCAAACCATATGAATTTTTGCAATTATGCTACAAGTTCTATCTTTAGGTCTATCCTTTTAGTTAACTTACACTTTTACCAAATGTTCTAGGGAAAGGCAAAAATCAAATAAAAGCTGACATGAGGAAAATATCTCAATGTGTCATAAAAATAAAGCATATTTAGAACTAGTGGGAGAATATATACCTATTTATAGATCCTCTACAATCATTTAACAAGGAAAATAGATGATAAGCATTGGCCTATGAAGTTTTCCAAAGAGAAAATAGTTTTCTTTAGTGATTAAGCTTATTCTGTCAAATTATGATATCAGTGTAACTCAATCTGCTTTAAAAATGCATATCCCATTCCTCCTACACTTCTCTAATTTAAGCAGGTGATTTTCCAGCCTTATAAAATAGCAGATCATTTGAGGCATAGCTAATATGCATACATACGCATTTCATAAGAATTTAACATGTAAATAAAAGTGATTTCTTCATATAAAATTTACAGCTTTAGAGAATAATTTCAGCTGGTTGTTAGGGAGGAGAGGAAGTTTGTCTAAGAAGAACAAACTAAATTCTGATATATGCAGCATTGCTTTTTCTTATTCAATTCTCTGTAAGTACTTTAATATAGCCACGGGAAGGATTCAGTGTCTGGCTCTAGGGTCAAAGACAAATGCAGTGGCTGTCTTTCCAAAGCTACTGCTGTTCAGATTAGCCGGCCTCATGGGGAACCCAAGTGCCTTTTCCAGAGGAGCATCTTGAATTCTAAATTTTGGTACTTTAGGCACAGGTTCAATTTAACCAGAATGGAAATAGTAGATATTTGAGATACATATGTGTATATGTCTTATAAATAAAATGCACTTGTTGAGTTTTAATATATATTAAGTGTAACATATATTAGTTATATGTAAATATGTCCTAAAGACATAGATTTCATATATATATATAAAAGCTTCCCCACTGCATTTCAAGATTTTATCATTAAAGATCTTAAAGTGTTTATAAATCAAAGAGAAAAAAATACTATGTGTGAAACTTACCAGGATTTCATAGAGCTGTGGGATCAGATTAATTTATCTTCAGCTTTAAATTGCTTATCAGGCACAGAATATCAAAATGCAACAACAGGAAAAGAAATACATATGTACCTATTACATACATTTATCTCAGGTATGTGTGTGTGTGTGTGTGTGTGTGTGATGTGGTTCCTCTCTGGTCCTCTTGAGGTCCATAATTCATGAGTTTTTGTTATACCATTCCTATTTAATTCAAAGTGCCAGACATTCATTCAGGATAATTTAGGCAAATGTATATTAGTCCAAAATCAATTCAGTAAGCCACAGCAACACGCTGAAAGTGAAATCTTGTGGCCTGTGTCTCAAGGACATGAAAGCAGAAAGCCGCACATTTGAAGAATTGCAGGGACAGGCATTTCAGGATCATTATAATAGTATTGCTTCGTTAATGAATTCAACCATTTTTTGATTCCTGCTTCTGGTCAGCTCTTCCTTCTTTGAAATCCTTTCCCTATGCTTTTCTTCCATAGTCTTCATCCATTCCATATCATTTTCTACGTCATTGATTATCACTTTAAATTTTGGTTTACTCATATCCCATGATCTAATTTATATTCTTAATCTGTTCATTCATTAGTTTGTAATTACACATTTCTCTCAATATTTCTTAATACGGTTTTCTGAAAAGTGAGACTTAAGCCAAATTAGGAATACACATTTTCTACTATGCCCTCCAATGATCTGGTGAGTCTACTGAATGATATCTTTACCTCCGATATCTACTATTGGTCCAATTATCATCAGCTGGACTGTAAGAGTGGAAAATTTACATGCAAATTTGGCTTCAAGGGCACTTCTGAGCTACCCATCAATAGGAATTACAGAGAGACACATTTTTATTGTAAGGGATTGAAGTATGACAGGCTTGACTTCTATCCTGTATGTACTTTCTGAAATTAGAAGCTTAAAATTCTTGTTCTCTCACTGAACAAAATAAAAAGACAAATATTATCTGCATTGACTTATGAGAAGTTTTGCAGGTTTGAAAATAAATTTGCCAACACTTAAGCCATTTGCTAAGACTTACCTAAGAAAAGCCATGGCCTACTCTGCTTACTCTTAGTGTGGAGGGGTTAAAGAGAGGTTGCTGTATTACAAGCTAAGGGTGAGCTATTATGACTGAAGGAGAAAAGAAAAGGCACATTGACAACAGTGTAGCAGAAACAAAAACACACTAAAACAATGTATCCATAACTAGTACTCAAATGTTACTTGAAGACTCAAGATTTGCCTTTGTAAGATCTTAGTTATCATAAAGCCAAAAAAATGGTCTTTGAAAGAAAAGAATTCACATTAGAATTAAGATATCATGAGAAAAAAAATTTGTATCCTTTATATTTTAAAAATAATTAAATAGATTATATGAATGAATTTTGTTATGTAGGAAAGTCAGAGAGATGGAATGATTATAAAAGGAGTAGTCAGACCTGCGGCCCACACAACCAGACATCAGAGTCCATCCAGTTTGGTGGCACAAGGTTCAAGGGAGTGCAGGAAGGATGTGCATCAAAAAAGTTAGAGCTTTAGATTAAAGCTTGCATTTTGGACTATGGTTCCTCCTATCTCCTTCTTCTGTGATTTCCAGAATTCTGGCTGCCTAGTATTTTCCTGCTGAACNGGCCAGGAAAGCCAAATTGCTATAAGAAAACATATGCTGATAATGACGTTTGTGGGGCAAGGTAAGTCTAGTTCTATGACCCAGGCAAGGAAGAATTAGAAAAGTAGCAAGAAAAAGATTTGAATCTTGAAAGTGATAGAGAGGCAACATAAAAATAAAAGATGTGTTAGAAGATTACAGGTGAGCCAAGAAAACAATGCTGTTGGAGTTTATGAAGCTCCAGTGATATCCAGTGTAACAAAAGCAAATGGCAAATCAGTAGAAGCAAGATTTCTAATTTTCCATGAGCACTTGATTCAAAAAGATTTTTGTAGATAAAATAAGGGAATCATATTTGAAATTTTAACATAATGCAAAATATTGTGAAGAACTTATGAAGAGATTAGGAAGTTAAATAAAGTTAAAGTTTAGTTTTTATAACTAAACAAATAAAATTAAATTTTAAAAAAGGGGGCACCTGGCTCAATTGGCTAAGTGTCTGACTTCCGCACAGGTAATGATCTTGTGATACGTGGGTTCCAGCCCCACATCAGTCTGTCTGCTGTCAGTTCTGAGACTGCTCAGATACTCAGTCCCATTCTCTCTGCCCCACACCTACTTGCACGTGTGCACTCTCTCTGTCTCTCAAAAAAATAAATAATATTTTAACAGATAAAAAAATAAAGATTTTAACTAAAAATAATTATTAATAAAAACTTATTTAGGGTTATGTACTGTATTAAACCCTGTATACTAATAAACTGACCTCTCCTTCTGTGTGTCCAATTCGTTTGCTAATAAAGAAATTGTTATTTTCGGAGAAGCTGCATTAAGTTTGCTGCATTTAAACGTGAAAGGCTTTAGTGCGCCTGGGTGGCTCAGTCTGTTAAGCGTCCGACTTCGGCTCAGGTCATAATCTTGCGGTTCGTGGGTTCGAGCCCCGCGTCCAGCTCTGTGCTGACTGCCAGCTCAGAGCCTAGAGCCTAGAGCCTGTTTCTGATTCCGTGTGTGTTTCTCTCTCTCAAACTTCCCTGATCACGCTGTCTCTCTCTCTCAAAAAAATAAATAAAACATTAAAAAAAATAAACCTGAAGGGCTTTTTAAATTTCTGGTTATACGATGTTACCTGTGTTTTCTGAGAGTGCACAAGGTGTCTGTGTTCCACAGGGTGAAAAGGATGAAGTTTCAGGAAGGAGAATGAGGAAGAAATCAACAATCCTATAGTTGATGATGTGCATTATTAAAATATTATTACATGTGAATTCACACTTATTTAATATTTATTAAAATTTATTCATACTAAGATTGAAGATCCTCCTTGATCTGGGTTGAGACTGACTTGTTTCGTATCTGGACTATCGTAGATACTAGCTTGAGTGAGCTATTTGTCCTGTCTGTGCTCTTCATCTTTAAATGGAGTTAATAATAATGAAAACTACACTTCTTAGTATTTTTATGAGGTGTTGCAGACTCAATGTTTGTGTCCCTTAAATTCATGTTCTGAAACCTAATTGCCATTGTGATGGTATTTGGAGTTGGGCCCTCTGGGAAGTGATGAAGTCTTGAAGGTGGAGCCTTCAGGAATGGGATAAGTGCCCTTGAAAATGAGACCCTAAAAACCTTTCTTGCTGCAATATGAGGACAGAGTGACCAGGAAGCAAGGCTTCGTTAGACATCAAATCTGCTGGTGCTTGATTTTGGATATCCCAGGCTTCAGAGCAATGAAAAACAAATTTCTGTTGTTTATATGCCACCCAGTACGTACAGTGTTTTGTTATGAAAGCCCAAACGAATCAAGACATGAGAAGTAAATAGTGTTTGTAAAGCTCAAATATCAATGTTTCGCACATAGTAAGACTATGTGGTTGTTAAAGAAATAAATATTTTTGAAAGAATTATATGCAAATTGGAAGCAAAAATATAAACAAAAATTGAACGAATTATTTTCACATGAAACATCAAGCAATTAAAGTCTGTAGGCAATTTTTCACGTATATATAGAATGTACAAACATTTATTTGTCAATATAAATAGCTGTTAATAGCTCAGAGAGTTTTATTGATCTGTATACTTGTAGTTGTTTGAAATCAGTTATTCTGTACAAGCAGAAGTTAATTTTTATATTTTCTTAATATTTGTTATCTGTTATTGAGTATTTGCATGTATCTTTGAGTATGTGGCTAATCTATAGCTTATAAGCCTTGAAAGAAAATTCTGTGCTTTTATTTAAAGAGTTCAAAATACAATAAATACACAATAATTTTGGATGCTTTAACTGTCATTTGTGATATTTATAACTGACTGGAATTTAATGCAGATCATTACTTTTCCTAAAATGTGTACATTATCTAATAGTCATCACAGTATTCCATTAGTTTTCCATATTTATCTTGTTTGTATTTAAATAATTTTCAAGTTATGTACATATTTGTAATTAGAGTCTCTAAATACATTTTAATCATACTAATCACATATAAATTTTTTAAAAAATATATAGGTGCGTAACGATCTGTGAACTTCATCTTCCAACATTCTAGCTTATGTGTTTCTCATTATTGTTTATGATAAACATCTGTAGGAATTTAACTTTTCTATCCTTGGAGCTTCCAGAACACCTGATTCAAATCCATGGTTATATAGTATTGTACATTTCTGCAAATCCTAACTAGATTGTAAGCTCTTAATTGGGGACACTGACAAAAATTACTTATCTTTATATTTCCAACAGTGATCATAGCTACTATCATGTAACAACCACTTGATAATTTTAGACAAATACACTAAACATGACAAATAGAGGCTGAAACTTATACAATTTGGGAAGTCCATTTGTGAACACTAACACAAAAGTACTAACACAAAATTGCGAGGGTCCCTCTAGGGATTTTGGAAGAGTCTGGTACTTCAAGATAGAGCCTTGAATCTCAGGCTTCATCAGTTTCACCATAGACTCACTTCTACACATCATGTAAACCTGAGCCTTCAGTCTTCTTCTCTGCATTAACTTTTTCCTCCTGAATATATAGCATATGACTCCACATATGACATCCAGTGTGTTTTTCTCTTGTAAACAGATACTTAAGACATTATCCCTTTTGATTATTTTTTATTTTCCCCACAAGTTATTTAAGGTGAAATCATACTGCTTTCTGCAAAAGAGGTACAAAGTTGACCAGACACTGTGTAAAAGAAGCCATCTATATCTTAATTTATTAAGCTGCATGGAAAATGTAACTGTTCTACTTACTGAAATAGCCTTTCTTCAAATCCTTATGACTTACAAAAAATGACCATTAACATTTTCAGTTGGTTCCATTTGATTTTGTTAAGAGTTTCTTCTGAACTGAGTTTCACTGACAACTTTGGTGATATTTATCTTTCACTTCCATTATTTTCTGATGCCTTCTGGGACTGAGGCTAAGGAATGTGCTGCTTTTGTTGGCTCAACAGCTTCTCTCTCTGGATAGGACTGGCTGAGATCTGATGCTCCAAATATGGCAATAAATCTTATTTTTCTTTCCAAAGCACTTACTTCCTCTCCCTAATGTTATGTGTAAGAACCTCTTGTGAGTGTAGCATAAATCAGCCTTACTTGAGAATTCAACAGTAGATAAAGCCCTCTCCTCACCTCAAAGAGAACTAACAGGAATGACGTATAAGTATATATAAACAATAACAACAATAATGGTAATAGTAATACAGTGGACCTTTGAATAATATAGGGGTAGGGGCACTGACCCCACACAATAGCAAATCTGCATATATATTGATTTTGAAATAAATGAAAAAAAATAAAAATAATTTAAAAATTAAATGAAAATCTACATGTAACTGTTGATCCTCCTGAAACTTAATTACTAAAGTCTATTTTAATGTAGATAGAGAAGTATGTACATAGAGGAGTATTTGAATAATTTGAATAATAGTATCTAAATTAATTTATTAATAAAGACATATTTTAAAAAGACACATTATCTATATGATAATAGTGAACCAAAATCCTATAAGGTCCCAAAACATGATAAAAAGAACTCTATATAGAACTTGGATTAAGGATAAGGGTGCTTCTTCTCAAGAGAGAAGACAAAATATGCTTTAACATACTCTTTTTTAGAAGGTACTATACAAAAGGAAACAAATATAAAGCCTCAACAACCTAAATATTCTTAAGATATTTATTTGCCTTCTTGTCAATGAGTAAAAATCAACAATGAAAGGAAGGTCACCACAGTATACCTTTTGCAAATAATATTCACCAATAAAATTATCATAAAAATGCAAATTATCAAAAGTAACATTTTAAATCTGATACATAAAATGTCTTCACATGGCTACTTCCATAAATTATCTTTCACCTCTAGGCTAAAATTATAATGGAATGTTGTAAGATGAAATACAAAAGTATTGAGATACATGAAAACATATTTGCTTCAGGAAAGTTTCTGTTATGTAATTTATAAATCTTCAGTAAAACATGACTCACTAGATTCATCAAACTCATTTTGGGTCATCATGATCGAAGCGGAAAGTAAGATGCACTGCTAAAGAAGATTCCTGACTTCACCATTTACAAAGTATGCATAATTTAGACAATGTGTTAAATCCCCTTGTCTTATTTAAACTCTCCTTTTCTATAAAATGAAAACATAGATACTTATGTCTTCATGAGGAGAAAATGAAATAGGATGAAACTAGCACAAAACCCTCCCTGGCACATTGCTGAGCCAGATAAATTTCAATAAGCAAAATCAAAATAAAAAATAATGTGATGAAATCATATTTTAATATAATTCATAATTTCCACTATTGCATCATTGTTCATTTTAAAAAATCATACTTATATCAGTTTATACTTGTTTACCAAAGAATCCTTAATGATTTGGACAATGTTTTCACTGAGGGTATTCCAAATAATTATTATTCATTTTACCAAGTCATGTATACCCCTCAAGATTACCAAATTTTTTATATATGTATTTTTTAAATTTGGTTCTCTAGCATCACCTTTGAAATCCACTAGCATACTGAAGTTAGGACACAGTTTCTGATAGATAGTGTTAAGCATACATTGCAATAGTTTGGGACTAGAATATTTTTCATTTTTTTAAAGTGACTATCATGTTAATGGTTAAATATCCTCATCAGAGTCAGAACTGTATAGGATCCATATCTTGCAAGCTACACAGTTAAGAGTTTAACTAATATCATTTTGCATTTTGGTGAAAGCACATTCTGTGTGTATATATATACACACACGCACACACACAATTTATTGTCAAGTTAGCTGACACCCAGTGTATATGGTGTGCTCTTGGCTTCAGGAGTAGAGATTCCTATGATTCATCACTTACATAAAATCAATGCCTTTGTCATCTCCTTTGGTCTCTGTTAAGAGTTTTGAAATTTTGAAATCATAGTCTTTATCTAGAGTTTTAAATGCTTTTCTCAGAGATTTCTTTGATTTCAGGCCTTGTATAAAAGTTTGTTTTATTTTAAACAAGGGACAAAAAGTTACCTCTTGTAATCCCAAAAAAATATTATGTTGTGTAAATTGATTGTATGGGCATTATTGAAAGTATGTAATAGAATACATTATAATAGAATACATTATAATGGACTGAGTGCCATTTATTTGTATACCAAGGAGTGATAATACAAATTTTAATTATTTACTAATTACTGAACATCTGATGGGATCATGTACTTGTTATCTAACTGTCTAAACTGCCAACCATTTCTCCTCATTCATTTGTTTGTTGGCAATACTTCACAGTCTTTCTTTCCAATCCCTGGTTTTCTAAATTGGGTGATTCCAAAGTCCACATCTAACACCATGACTTCTTGATTTCCATTCCCTCTTGCCCTCTTTATTGCTAATGAACTTTTCCAATCAATGTCTAGCACTAGTTGTCAGGTTTACACTCTGAGTTTTGCAATGGCTTCATCTCCAAACTGTCAGATTCAAGTATCTCTTCTCCTTCCACAGTCTTCTCTAAGAAAATATGTCTATTGGTTGTGTGTGTATGTTTGTGTGTGTGGGTGGGTGGGAAAGAAGGCAATATCACTTCAGTTTCACTTCAAGAGCCTGGTAATCTGATCAATAATATGTAAGCTATATTTTGCTTCTTATGAAATTTTAATTTTTCATTTGTTAAGAAATCCTAAGCTTGACAGTACACATGTAAGCCTCAATTTTTATTAAATAAATCAGTTAAAATATTAGTTATAATCATAAGTTTCTCAACTATAACAAAAAAGCAAAATAAGCATATACAACCAAAGTTGTAAAAATGGCCTTGTCAGTAATTGGTGAATTTTATAATTATGTCTCCTTGAATTTAAGATATGATTTATGCTGTAAGCTATGATGCTTTTTGAATTATCCATCAAAAAACTTTAAATAATAAAAAATGTATAACCATATGGCAAAACCTAATCTAATCTTATCATTTGAATATATATTTTCTCTCTTACATTTTCATGTATAATAAATATGCATTCTTTATGCTATGGTGTATCTCATTCATGAGAATTTGCTTGACAAAAGTGATTCAATCTGCATTAGGAAGAGTTAAAGCATCTTTCATAATGATTGAATGTTTTAATATATGTTTCTCACAGTACTGCAGTCATTTACCAAGGCATCTTTGTGGATACCCTTTGGATAAGAATAATTGAAGTGATAATCCATGTGACCTAACTTTTAAGTGTGAGTGATACATTCTTTACTGGACTGATAGTATTCTATCTACATCAATAATTCCATTTGAAAAATTTGTATTTTAGGTTTTCTTGTTTGGATTTTAGAGATTATAATCTCACATTTGGAACTTGGAAATAGCCTTTTTTTTTTTTTTTTTGATAAAGAAACTGATGTCAGCCTTTGGACAACTATCAAATTGGGAACTGATAATTTATTCCCCACATCTTCATGTACCACAGATATTTCACATCTACCATAGTTATTTGGTTATTAAGTCCTCAATTTCTATCTCTTCATCTTATATCTATCTTTTCTTCCTGATCCATTTATACCACTACCATTTAAAATTCAAGTCCTTATCTTACTTCATCTACTTCTTAATTGGCCTGATTGCATTCAGTCCTTTGACATTGAACAGCCACTGTTATCTTTCTACAGTTCAAATCTGAGTACCTATTTCTCTATCCAATCAAATTGCTCCCCCAAAGTCCTTCCATAAATTATCTTATTTCTGTGTCTCCCAGAAATATATTAGCAATGTCTTCTGTTTTAGTTTCTTTGCCTGTTACCTGTTTATTTTTTAGGTTATGTTTTTCAACAGAGAAATGTATGCAGTTCCTAAAATTAATAGTCTTAAATTACTTTTAGTAAAATGACTGACCTCACATCCACTTCCCCACATTGTCAGATACACTTTGTAGAAAACCATTTTTCATTGCTTATAGTGAGGCATCTTTGCAGGATATAGAGAGACTCTAAATTATAATATCACCTATTATTTTTAATGTATCAGCTATAGACATTACCTATTGACTCTCTCTACAAAAGGGTAAGAATCAGCTAACATTATGTACCTCTTTATGTATCCTCCTCTTTCCCTCCTATTATTTTTTAAGTTAAATTATTAATTCTTCTGTTTGTACATAAATATAGTTCCCAAAAGTTGTGAAAGTTAATTTTGATACATAAAAGTTTATTTGTAATGTAATAATTTATTGAGAGGTTAAGGCATTGATAGACATATTATCTTTAACACTATGCTAAACATTGCATGAAAATTTAAAAGGTTTTATCTTTGGCCTCTTTGATTTTCTGGTCTATAAACAAAAACCTTCATGGCAATGGCAGCAAAGACAAACAAGCAAATAGGAGTTTATAATGCGTATATACTGAATAACTATAAACTTACAAACTATATGCTATTATCTATAAGTTATGGATCAGTGTTTGATTCTGAGGCTATGGAACTTATAAATGTAATTCCAGGTTAGAAGTCACTTCCCTACAACACGTTTACATTTGGTGTGCAGTTGATATTTTTAATAGTTCTTCTCCATTGAAAATGGCTTTTACATCCCCGAATAAGTCTAGTTTTCATCAATTTTGTTTTTGTAGTCTATTGCTTTTTGTCTGATTGTTTTCCATCTCACATGTGAACCAAACTGTCTGAATTCTAAACTAGTAAAATGTTAAAATATTTATAAAGTTGTGTTTTCAAACAATTGTCTCCACCCAAATTAACAAATAGATGCTTATTCTCATATGTCTATTTTTGCCTTGTCTGATCTTTATAACTAAGTAGGATTGTGGTAAAAGGAGCAGATGATTTTTAATCATCTCATTACTAATATGATCCTTTTTCAAACCAAATGCTCAAAACACAGTGTTCATCAAGCATGATTTCTTTCTCTTTCCCTGCCTTTCTTTCCTCTATCTACCTATCTCTATCTACATCTCTTCCCCTTAAGCTGCCATTCTGTCTAGTTATGTCTCTTTGCAAAGGTTCAGACTAAAGTAAATTTTCCTGTATATTGGTAATATTTTTAGAAGTTTATTTTTGGCTTCTGAACCCTTAAATTTATATTTTATTCCAAACTATTATTTGAACATATTATAAATGACTGATTTATTTATTTTACAATAGAAATTCAGTTAAAATAATAGAGTTAAAGTCCTAGTGGAGGATAAGGTTATGCTAACAGCTTCATGTTTAGAGATGGCTTTCCTTCTTTTACACAGCATGGCCATAGCTTTCAAATGCATTTTGCTTCAGGCAATGCCAACTTTTACCTATCACTTCTGATTAAAAATCATGTTTCCCTTGTGTGTGTGTGGGCGTGTGTGTACACCCTACTGGAATATTTGAGAAATGGCTCCTATTTATATTCTGTTTTATAATTTTCTCTTTCCTAAATAATTTTGTTGGAAATCACAGAGAGTATGACACTTAACAAACTTTTAATTTATTTTATATATTTTAATAAATGCATTTTGGATTTGGAATATCTTTTTCTGCTTTTGATAACTAGACTGTAATAAATGCCTCCATTCACCAATAGAAATATCAAAATTTATGCTTTAGAATACAGTTTTGCTTATGAAAAGTTATTTCACTGTCCCCAATAATGTACAGATCACTTCACTCATTATTGTACAAGTGCAAAAATGACAAATAGTAAAACGAAAAAAGGTTATTCTATTGCATATTTTATGATTCTAAACTATTTGAGTATATTATGATTAAAATATTTCCCCTTCTCTTAAGGGGAATACTGGAAAATGTTTAAAGCTCCTTTCCAAAGGAAAGTGAAGTGAATTTAACGGATTCACTGTGGTGATCATTTTGCAATATATACATATATTGAGTCATTTTGTACACAATATGGAACCAACACAATGTTGTATGTCAATTATACTTCAATATAAAAAATGAAAAAAAATAAATGTATTGAGTATGCCTCTTAAGATAACCCATATTATCCACCTAAGATCCCTTAAAAATATAGACAATATGATAATGTAGAAGATGAAACATTTTTAATTTTAATTTTTACATCTTCCTCTCTAAAATCCACTTTGGTACCTCTTAGATAAATAGAATGAAGAATCTTTATTTGCTCTATCACTGACTCACTATATTACCTTCAGTTTGTCATCAGTCACATAAAACAACATGCCAGCAAAATATGAGCCTTCAAAATTTAAGACCTTAGAGATTTCTTTAAAAAAAATTCCCTAGCAGAGTGAAGTTAGATGATTGGAGTTAGGTAAGGACACATTTCATAGAGAAGTTTTTCTTAAAGCAGACAGCACTCTTTTCCACTTCCCATTACAAAGATTTGATATATATGTCAAACCCACTCACTTTTCCCCTGATTTATGCCACTTACTTGATAGATTCAATAGTCAAATTGAGATATATCAGTCAAAATGACTTCACAAATTAGTCCCAATACAAATGGTTTTATTATGTATAATGTAGAATGTTATAAAAGATGAATATTTAAAGTAATATTATTTCTATGATGATACAGGAATTATGTTACTAGAAGTGACCAAGTTCAGTCTACGTGGTCAATTTTTATTAAGAAAAAAAACAGAGTAAAGTTGATTTTGTCTTTTTGAAAAAATATATATTAAAGTATTTAAATCTTTATACATTTTCAGGTAAAGGCATAAAGTATTTTTAGGGTAGGTTATCTTCAGAAACTTGGCCCTTACCTACTGTCTTAGGGAAAATATGGTATAATCCAAAGTAGAATAGCATTTATCTGATATCTTAAGGCATGATTCTAAATTCACCTGAGGAAATATCTTTTTGATTAATTCTTTAGTAGGATCTTATAAAATAAAATCCTTATATGATGAGTAAAGTGTCTTTTGATCTAAGGAGATGTCTGTGCTTTTTTTTCTTCATAGGAATATAATTCTATTTTATCAAATATAAAGAATCATCTGAATAAAAATACTCACTTATTTCATTTAAATTACAATGTGAATAAGTGTGAATCTCTGAAAATATTAAATATAATGGAATGGACACTAATATAAGATGGCATCTTCAGAACAAACAACAATAACAACAAAATAATTTAATGTACTTAATGTAATCAGATACCCCCTCAAACAGTTATGGAAAGCCAGTTGGTAGAGTGTATTCAGGTGGTAGATTTTTCATCATGGAATGATAACTCTCTTCTCAAAATCCATATTATTCATATAACCATTTATGTTCAAAAGATTGTGATAATTTCTGACATAAAATAAAAACATATCTGTTGAATATTTTAGACATTAAAATGTTGGAAAACAGATTTAAATGAGCACAACCACAGCTTTCTTATTTCTGAAGAAAATGTGATACACTCAGCAAGTACCATGACATTAAATTTATTCTTACCCTTTGTTTTATATGGATATTTATTATGTTTGATGTAAATATTCAACTTATTCCTACTTGTAAAATTTCTCACATAATAAAGGCAAATAATAGTATCATCTGATATAAAAGATGTATTGTTTAACCTGGTAGTTTCAGTTAATATGAATATGAGATATTATTCCTGACTGTGGAAGGTCAGCTTTGAAGAGAAATTCCTGTAATGCACAGCTTTCTTGTGGTTGGGAGCACTGGCTATATGTCTGTCTTATTCAATATCTAGGGTAATTACAATGAAATAATCTGATCAGAATGTTTATTTCAGTCTTCATGAAATATTATTAACTTTTTCTTAGTGATTCTGTTATTGAAGTTTCAAAAAAAAAAAAAAAAAAAATTAAGTTAGCCCAT
>NW_027531917.1:13455896-13503985 GCF_008692635.1 Crocuta crocuta | reverse complement strand
ATTAAGTTAGCCCATTCCTGCCAGAGGCAGGACTGCTTCGGTGGATTTTGGTTTAAGGAATCCCCAGGAGTCCAGCCAGTTAATTTTCTATTAACTGCACTGTAGTCTGGGCTGTGCCTATGTAACTCTCCTCTGTCCCCTCTCTTTCACAAGATTCAGAACTGGATCTCATTTTGATGGCTGTCCTTGTCACCTGCCCCTGCTCACTGTCCTCAGGAGAGTTCCTATGATAAAGCTATTGCACGTCTAATCTCATCTTGCTTTTTTCCTCTCAGAGGACCTGAACTAGTTAATGTAATGTTTATTTAAAAACAGAACAACTACAAAATACAATAATGTTTTTAAAAATGGAACAACAACAATAAATTTTACATGAATCAATTTATATGAAATATCCAGAATAGGCAATTCCATAGAGACAGAACACAGATTTTTAGTTTGTGGGGCTTGGTGAAGGAGGGAATAGGGATAGCTGACTGCTTAATGGAGGCAGTAGATAGTTTCTTTTGGAATAATGAAAGTATTCTGAAGCTAGATAATAGTGATGTTTGAAAATAGTGAATGAATGTACCAAATGTCACTAATGGAACATTTCATGTATATTTTACTACAATATACAATGCATTACATTGAAAAGGGGGGATTAGTCCATTAAACTATTGTTGTTTATGCTGTAATATGTGGGATTTCATTTCCAGATTATATTTTAGTGGTTTGCTTCTATAAAGAATTCCATGATTATATAATATTGGAGAATCTCAGTTCAATAATGTTAAATTGGTGCTTAGTTTTAAAACAACAAACAAACAAAACCTTGAGTATGTCATTATCTTCCTATACCTTATGATTTTCTTATAAAAAATTCAAATGTATTAGGTGCTAATGAATTATAAAATACAAATTCTATCATAATTTTTCAGGTTGCCACCAAAAATTTTATTCTTCCTTCTATACACATAGTAATTTTTGTTATGATATTTATAATAGAGACTGAAGGGTCAAATTATTTCAATATTAGAAATATAGTTGTAAGAGAAGCAAACATATGTGATTCCATAGTCTGAATGCCTTATTTGATGTGAAATGGCTTTGCAATAATTTCAAAATATATGATAGTCTATCATTCATGTTCATTTTTTATTTCACTATGGAATTTGCTAGATATTCCTCAAAAGATTCTATATATTGACAACCAAGTTCCAGATGGCTTAGAGGCCTACATTGGACAGTCTTCAAACATTTCACAGGAGAAAATCTGGTCTATTTGCTGATCTGGTTATTTGGTAAAAATATTTCTTATTTAATGTTTATTGAGCACACACTTACAATGCTAGTATACATATAATGGGCATTTAGTTCACTTCTGGTCCATGATTGATAGTACCTTAATTGTTCTGCTTTAAAGGTTCTCATTTTCTCTAAGAATTCCATAAGAAAAAAAAACATGTTTGAAGAGAGACTTGGTTAGTCTCCTTTGAAATGTTTTTCTAAGAGGCAGTTGAAGTTATGACAATAAATGTTAACCTGAGCATAATAATTTTCTTGTTCAGACATCAGTTTTAAAAAGCTGATTAAGGCCAAGTCATGGCAATTTCTTCTCAATTAGTTGTTTCTAAAATTCTGATTCAGACATATCAATTGATAAGTATTGACAGAGCAGTTTTGATATATATAATTCTTTACTCTAATGTAGTTTATTTCTTGTGACATGTGTAACCACGAGCCTTTGCAATACAGTGATTTATAAGAAATATATATTTGGTCATTTGAATGACTTCTTCAAGGTTCCTGAAAATGCTTCAGAGCCAAAATCAAACAAACAAAAAACCTGAATGGGTATCATTTTACTAGTGAAGATGACTTTTTGGCCCCACCTAAGGGTGAGAGTTGGTTGCCAAGAGGACCAACCATATGATTAGAGGGTTAGAACTTTCAGATCCATCGCCTGACCTCCAGGCAGGAGAGAGAGTCTGGAAGTTGAATCAGTCAATGACTAATGACTTGGTCATTCATGACTATGTGATGAAGCCTCCTTGAAAACCTAAGAGGAGAGGTTTTTGATCCATTTTTCAGAGACCTTCCATACTTGGGGAACAAACATTTTCACGTGTCACTGAGCAAGCCTCCCAGCTCCATGAGGACGAAACTCTTTTGTTCAAGACCTCACCCTGTGTATCTCTTCATCTTGTTTTTGATTCATGTACTTTATTATATCATTTAATAAATGGGTTAATGTATTTCTCTGAGTTCTGTGAGCCACTCTAGAAAATTAATAGAATCAAAGGAATTGGCTTTGGAATTGGAATAGTTGGAATTGGCTATTAGAAGCATAGGTAACAGCCTGAGCTTGTGATTGGCCTCTGAAATGGAGGATGGAGGGCTAGTCTTGTAGGACTGAATGCTTAACCTGTGGAATCTGATGCTATCTCTAGGTAAGTAGTGCCAGAATTGATTTAAATTTGTGTCCAATAATTATTTGATGTTTTCTGGGAGGGAACCTCCCAAGGGAATCCTTCAGGCTGGAATTAGATATAAGAATGCTGAAAGAGCTTTATACAAAGACGATTCCTATTTTAGACCAGAATAGCATAAGAATTCTACCTCATAAAAATTCTAGCCATTTTAAAACAAATTTGATTATTTCATCATAATAATCCCCCCATTTATAATGAAAAAAAATCAAGAAAACCGTGAGACATTGTACCCTAATTTTCTGAAATCCAATATTCATTGTTGAAATACCAGTAACATTTGAACTCATTAAAAAGAAAAAAAAAAGATGCAATGAGGAACATCAATGGAGGAAAGATTAGAATATATTTTGGAAGACTTAAAGATGATGTAAAAATGCAGATGGATGAAACATTTGTTTGCTTTGATTACAGCCATCTTAGTAGAAGTGAAATAGTATCTTATTGTGATTCTGATTATCGTTTCCTTGATAGCCAATAATCTTGAGCATTTTTTCATGTGCTTATTGATTATGTTCATAACTTCTTTGGAGAAGTGTTTCTTAATGCATGTGTATGGATGATTTACAGGAGGAAAAACACAAAATACAGAACCAAAGAGAGAATTTGGTCTGAGTTGATTGGGCCAGTTGTGTGTTGGGGATACTAAATAAAACTTGGATTGAGATTTAACTGAAGATTGATAATATATGGCTGCCATGCACTATCTTTATCCCATGGCTGTATTCAAAGCATCATGGAATTTTTCACCAGAGACTTCACACACATAAAAAAATCCTTTAAAGAAATTAAAATTGAGCAGTAATTTCTTTGCAGAGAACTGGAAAAGATAACAGAAAATTGGACCCCAAAATAAAATTGTGCTCCTTTGAGCAAAATTTATAGAAGCTTCAACAAAAAAGACAGATATACACATGATTATCCTAAAAGTGTTCCACTGATGATAGGATTCAAGGGACCAGACTTTCTATTGCTTCTCTGATATTTGAAGAAAATAATATCATGGAAGATAAAGACCTGGATATCCAAACTGAGCAAAACAAAACAAACAAAAAACAAGGAAAAAGAGATAACTTGAGAAACAAAGGAAATTAGATATTTGAAGAGAAAAAAAATCTCACAGCATTGAGGAGACACAATTTCAATAAAACACAGTGAGGATGCTATTTTAAAAATAAACATAAAAATCAATAGGATTAATGGCAAACTTGAGGAATAAAACTGCTAACCAACTGAGATCTATATCAAAGATGTACATTACTGTTGCAGAAATTAGTCAGCTCTCAGGCTGCACAAGATATCCAGAAAAAAAAAAAAGATAGAGAGAGAGAGAGAGAGAGAGAATTCATGTAACTAATGTCTGGGGTATATCATAAAAATTTTTATATGTGTATAACATCTTTATTGACAATCAATTAATATGCCATGTAAATACTCATTTAATGGTTTTTAGTATATTCTCAGACTAGTGTAACCAACACCACAATCATTTTTGAATATTTTCATCACCCTAAAACAAAACTTTATATTCATTAACAGGTACTCCAAATTTACCCCAATCCTCCAGCCCTATTCTGCTTTCTATCTCTATAGATTTAATGTCCTGAACATTCCAAAAAAGAATAATAATACAAGATGTGGACTTATGTGACAGGCTTCTTTCTCTTAGCATGTTGTCAAGGTTTATCCATATCATAAAATGTATTAGTATTTTATTCATTTTTACTGCTGAATAATATTCCGCTATAAATATATATTTTTTTCAATGGCTGTAAGTTTTCATCCCTCTTGAATATATATCTAGGAATGCAATTCCTAGTTACTATATGCTTAATATTTTAAGAAACCAATGGACTGTTTTCCAAAACGACTGCATCATTTTATATTAAATCATATACATTTATATGGGTTACCATTTCTACACATCCTCAACAAAACTTGGTATTCAATGTTTGTTTCTTTGTTTGTTCCTTTGTTTTGATTACAGCTATCTTAGTGGATGTGAAATAGTATCTCATTGTGATACTGATTATTGTTTCCCTGATAGCTAATAATCTTGACCATTTTTTCATGTGCTTATTGATCACATTCATATCTTCTTTGGAAAAGTGTTTGCAGATACATTGCCAAATTTTTAATTAAATTAGTTTATCTTTGTATTATTGAGTTGTAAGAGTTTTTCATATATTCTAGCTATAGGCCCCTTATAAGATGTATGATTTCAAATATTTTCTCCTATTTCTGTAGGTTGTCTTTTTACTTTTCCGATGATGGTCTTTGACATACATAGGTGTTTAATTTTGTTGATGTCCACTTTATCTAAGATTTCTTTTGTCACCTGTCTTTTTAGTTAGATATCTAAGGCTTTGCCTAAACCAAGTCATAAACATTTATTCCTATATTTTTTCTCCACATGTTTAAGTTTTTAACTTTAGATTATGATCCATTTTGGTATAATTTTTATGTATGTTCTAAGATGGGGCTCTGATTTCAGTCTTATTCATATGGATATCCACTTACCCCAGAACTATTTGTTGAAAAGATTATTCTTTCCCCATTGCATTATCCTGGCATGTTTGCCAAAAATTAATTGTTCATAAATGTATCAGTTTATTTCTAAAATATCAATCCCATTCCATTTAACTACATTTCTATCCTCATAACAGTATTCTCTTGATTACAGTACATTGTTAGTAATTTTTCTTAAATACAAGTTCTAATTTAAATTCTAGTTAGTTAACATATGTGGTAAATTTGGTTTCAGGTGTAGAGTTTAGTGATTCACCACTTACATATAAAACCTAGTGTTCATAACAAGTGCTCTCCATATTACCCATCACCCATTTAGCCCATCCCTTCCCCACTTCCCTCCATCAACCATCAGTTTGTTCTCTATATTTAAGAGTAGTTAAGAGTATCTTACGGTTTGCTTCCCTCTCTTTTTTTTTTCTTTTTTGCTTTTCTATTCCCCTGTGTTCATTAGTAAGTTTTGGAATTGAAATGTGTGAATCTTCCAAGTTTGTTCTTATTTTTTCAATATTATTTGGCTGTTCTGGGTCTCTAATATTGCCATATGGATTTTAGGATCATCTTGCCAATGTCTGCAAAGAATAGAGTAGGAATTTGAAAGAGAATGCTCTCAATATGTAGATCAATTTTGGGCATATTGTCTGATTTATTAATGTGTGATGTTTTCCATTTAGTAAATTCCTTCAAAAATGTTATATAGCTTTCAGTGTATAGGCTTTATTTTAATGTATTATATTTATTTTTAAGCATTGTGACTTTTTGGTGATACTGTAAATAGAATCACATTTAATTTTTGGATGGTCCCTCAAGATTATATAGAAATATAATTAATTTTTATATTGATCTGCAAACAGATTGAATTCATTTATAATTTCTAAAATATTTTAGTGAATTCATTACAATATTCTATACACTAGCAATGTCAAAATATAGAGATTATTGTACTTATTCCTTTCCCATTTGGATGTTTTTATTTCTTTTTTCAAACTATCTCCTTAGTTAGATATTCTAGTACAATGCTATGAGAAATGCTAAGACTGGGCATCCTTCTTGTGTTCCTCGTGTTAGGAAGAAAACATTCAGTTATTGACCATTACATATGTTAGCTGTAGATTTTCTATACTTCAGTATATAAGACTGAGGAATCTTATTTTTATTTTGAAAAGGTTTTTTTTAATCATAAAAAATGTTGAATTTTGTCAAGTACTTGCCTTATATATGGAGTTTCCCAACTCCCAACTTTCTTTCTCTTCCAATTTTTGGAAAACTGTGTTGTGGAAAACTGGTATTAATTCTTCTTAAATGTTTGTTAAGTGAAGGTATCTTTACTGGTGAAGACATTAGGGCTGTATTGCTCTTTAGGGGAATATTTAAATTACTAATTTAATCTCTTTACTATTTATACAAGGTCTATTCAGATTTTCTATTTCTTCTTCAGTCATTTTTGGTGCTTTATGGGTTTAAAAGAATTTGTCCAATTCATCTAAATGATCTAATTTTTTCATATAGTTGTTCATATTATTCCCTTATAATCTTTTTATTATTTCTGTAATATCTGCAGTAGTGCTTCTTTAATTCATGATTTTAGTAATAATAGTTTTCTCATTGTTATTTTTTTGGCAAATGAAGCTAGATTTTTGTCAAATTATTTGATCCTTTTAAAACACCAAATTTTGGTTTAGTTGATTTTTCTGTTGTTTTCAATTCTCTATTAAATTTAACTCCTTTTGTATCTTTAATATCTCCTACTTTTTATTTGCATTATTTTTAATTTGCAACTCTTTATTTGGTGTCTCATGTGGAAAATCAAGATGATAATTTAGATAGTTCTTTGACTCCTCCTCCATCTTCTCATTTGTTATATAAGTTTCAGGTGTACAACTTTATAATTCACCATCTGTATACACTGCAAAGTGACACCTGCCACAACTCTAGTTACCATCAGCACCTTACAGTTGGCCTCTTTCACATATTTCACTGAATCCTCTCTGGTAACCACTGGTCTGTTCTCTGTATTCATGAGTTTGATTTTATTTAATTTTGTTTGTTCATTTTTTTAAAGATTTCAGATATAAGTGAAAACATATTTGTCATTCACTATTTGACCTATTTCATTTGGCATAACACACTCAAGGTCCATTCATGCTGTTGAAAACATTTCATTCTTTATTTTTTAGGGCTAAGTAGTACCCCAGTGTATAAAAACATCAAATCTTCTTTTCGTATGCATCTATTAAAAAATACCAAGGCTGTTTCCATATCTTGACTATGCTGCAATGAACATAAAGGTGTATATATCTTTTCAAATTAATGTTTTCATATTCTTTAAATTTTTATAAAATTTTAATTCCAGTATAGTTAACATGCAGTGTTATTAGTTTCAACTGTACACAATACAGTGATCAACAATTCTATACATTACTCAGTGATCATCATGATAAGTGTATTCTTATATACATATATATATGACATCTTATTCATTCAACTATATATGGATACTTGGTCTCCTTTTATAGTTTCAATATTATAAGTAATGCTACAATAAATGAAGGGAATGCATGTATCTTCTCAGATTAGTATTTTCATCTTCTTTGAGTAAATACATAATACTGCAATTACTGGTTCATATGGGCATTCTATTTTTAATTTTTGAGGAATCTCAATACTGTTTTCCACAGAGCATGCACCAGTTTGCATTTTTATCAACAGTGCATGAAGGTCTTTTTCTTCCACATTCTCACCAACAGTTGTTTCTTATGTTGTTGATTATGTCATTTTTACAGGTGTGAGATGATATTTCATTGTGGTTTGATTTGCATTTACCTGATGATGAGTGATATTTAGCATCTTTTCATGTTTGTTGGCTATCTGTATTTCTTCTTTAGAAAAATGTCTTCATATCTTCTGTTCATTTTTAATTGGATGATGATGATGATGATAATGATTTGTTATTGAGTTGTGTAGTTGAGTTGAGTTTTTATATAGTAAACAAATATATTTTGTTTACTAAAGCTTTATTGGATACATCATTTGCAGATATCTTCTCCTATTCAGTAGGTTGTTGTGGGGAATAAGTTTAGGAATTCCCTGAGCTTGCACCAATGGGTTAACAAGGCTGGGATGAAATTGTCCAGGATAGGTAAACACTCCCTATCTAGTATCTAGTGCCTCCAGCATGGAACAAAACCATAGAAATGGGAAACCCCATGACAAAAGCATCCAGGATAGGTAAACAGGGCTAAAGCACCCCCATCATGAAACAAAAGCATAAGAGTGGGAAGCCACTTTCACAGGAGGGCCAGAATAGGTGAACAGGTAAACAGGGATATAGTCTGCCAATTGCCCACCACAGCAGGCTTAAATTGCCCTGGGTGGAGCTAATTAGCAAAAGAAAGGTGCCTTGTTGACCCTGAGGTAGCATGCTCTATCTGTCTTATCCCCTAGGCAAGTCAAGATAAAGAGACATGGCACCTGGTGCCTAATGTAAACAGCCATCTGCTCAGCACCAGGATTTTGTTTTCTGTTGACCAAACCCCTAACGTTGCATGTCTTAAAACCTCCTTTCTCTTACTTGAGTTAATGATCACTGTTTTTCTTCATGTCCATCAGGTTTGCAAGCCTTCTGATCCTAATAAATACGGAGCAAGGACCCTTACTCCGGACTCTTGTCTCCTCCTGGACATTAACTTCTCTCACATTTAATTCTGCATCTGCTCTCTTGCTGGACAAGAGAGAACTCCAGTCTCCAAGTCTGTGACAGATTGTCTTTTAGTTTTGTTGATTGTTCCTTTCCTATGCAGATTATTTTCATTTTGATGTAGTCTCAAAAGTTTGCTTTCACCTCCCTTTCCTGAAGAGACGTACCTAGAAAAATGTTGCTATAGCCAATGTCAAAGAAATTGCTGCTTATGCTCTCTTCCAGGATTTTTGTGGTTTCAGAATTCACATTCAGGTTTTTAATTTATTTTGAGTTTATATTTGTTTATGATGTGAGGAAGTGATTCAGATTCATTCTTTGCATGTTGCCATCCAGTTTTCCCAACGTTATTTTTTGAAGACACTGTCTTTTCCCATTGCATATTCTGTCTCTTTTGTTGATGATTAGTTAATAATATAACTGTGGTTTATTTCTGGGCTCTCTATTCTCTTCCATTAATCTTTGTGTATATCTTTGTGGCAGTAACATACTATTTTGATTATTTAAGCATTGCAGTATATCTTAATATCTGGGATTGTGATACTCCCAGTTTTGTTTTTTTAGGACTGCTTTGGCTATAACGGTATTTTGTTGTTCTACACAAATTTGAGGATTATTTGTTCTAGTTCTGTTAAAAATGCTGTTGGTATTCTGATAAGAATTGCATTAAATCTATAGATTACTTCGGGTAGTATGAAGACTTTAACAATATTTGTTCTTCCATTTCATGAGCATGGAATATCTTACCGTTTGTTTGTGTTATCATCAATTTCTTTCATTAATGTTTCATAGTTTCCAGGGTACAGATAATCTTATCCCTTTGGTTAAGGTTATTGCTAGGTATTTTATTATTTTTGGTGCAATTATAAATGGAATTGTTTTCTTTCTGCTACGTCATTATTGGTGTATAGAAATAAAGCAAATTTCTGTATATTGATTTTGTATCCTGCAAACTTGCTGCATTTTTTTTATCAGTTCTAGTAGGTTTTTGGTGGGGGCTATAGAATTTTCTCTAATAGTGCTATGTTATCTGAACATAGTGAAAATTTTAATTCTTCTCACCAACTTGGATACTCTTCTCCACACTTACCATGTCTCTCCCTCCCTGGGACAGCCTCAAGCGTCCATTTGGCTCCCCACAATGTCTACCATTTCTACGCTTTTTGATTTGGCCTCTTCTCTACATTTAGTTGTGGAAAGTCTGTTTTGCCAATGTTTTGGTAGTTTTCTGGGTTATTTATACTGATGTTAGTGTTATCTAGTTGCATCCTTGGAACAAGGTGAGCTTCTTATCCTCCTATCCTGCCATCTCCCTAGGCAGTCCTAGTATTTTCATATTTTTCAGACAAATATCCAGATGGGGAATAGCTGCCTCATGTGGTGGTTCTATTTTTAATTTTTTGAGAAATGTCCATATGGTTTTCTACAGTGATTGCACCAATTTACAATCTCATCAACAGTGTACAAGGATTCCTTTTTTTCTCTACACCCTCTCCAACAGTTGTTATTTCTTATCTTTTTGACAATATCCATTTGAACATAAGTGAGATATGTCACTGTGGCTTTATTTTTCATTTACCTACAATTAGTGATATTGAACATCTTTTCATTTGCCTGCTGGCAATCTGAATGTTTCCTTTGGAGAATCTGTCTATTCAAATCATCTGCTTATTGTTTAATTGGGTTGTTTAATTTTTGTTGTGAAGTTGTATGGGTTCTTTACATATTTTGAATATTAACACCTTATTGAATATATGGATTACAAATATCTTCTCTCACTCAGTAAATTGCTTTTTTGTTTTAATGATGGTTTCCTTAACTGGTTTCCTTAGCTTTTTACTTTGATCTACTCACATTTGTTTATTCTTGCTTTTGTTTTCCTTGCCACTAGAGTCAACACACAAAGATGTTGCTAAGACCAGTTAAGGAACTTACAGACTATGTTTTCTTGTAGGAATTTTATGGTTTTGGGTTTTACATTCAAGTCATTCATTTGTGTGAGTATGCTGTAAGATGGTGGTCTAGTTTCATTGTTTTGCAAATGGCTGTTTAACTTTCCCAGCACCATTTATTGAAGAAATTGTCATTTCTCCCTTGTATGTTATTGGCTCCTTTGTGACATATACCCATGTATGTGTGGGTTTACTATTTCTGGAATCTCAATTTTGTTCCATTGATCTGTGTGTCTACTTTGGTACCAATACCATACCATTACCATTACCATTTGATTAATACAGTTTTTCAGTATGGTTTGAAGTCAGGGAGTGTGTTGCCTCCAACTTTGTTCTTTTCCCAAATTGCTTTCTCTATTTGGAATAATTTGTGATTCCATACAAATCTTAGAACTATTTGTTCTAGTTCTGTGAAGTATGCCATTGGAGTGTTAAGTATTGCATTGATTCTGTAGATTGCTTTGGGTTTATGGACACTTTGACAGTATTAATTCTTCTAATCCATGAGCATGAAATATCTTTCCACTTATTTGTGTCTTATTCAACTTCTTTCATCAATGTCTTATAGTTTTTAGTGTATAGGTCTTTCACTTTTTTGGTTAAAAATTTTCCTGGGTATATTTATTTTCTTGATGCAAGTATAAATGGATTATTTCCTAATTTCTCTGATAGTTCATTATTATTGTAGAAAACAACATATTTCTATAGGTAGAATATTCTGCAACTTAATTCATGTATTAGTTTTAGCATTTTTTGTTGTGTTCTTTAAATTTATAAATATATATTATAATGTCATTTGCAAATAGTGACAGTTTTATTTCTTTCTTTCTGATTTGGAGGCCTTTTTATCCCTTGCTTAATTGCTGTAGCTAGGACTTTCAATACTATACTGAATAAAAGTGGGGAGAGTCGGCATCCTTGTCTTGTTACTGTTCTTAGAGCAAAAGCTTTCGGATTTGCCCCACTGAGTATGATGTTAACTGTGAAATTGTCTTATATGAAGGGGATTGCCCCCAGCCCAGCTGTGGGATGCATCTATTACCATCATGGCATATTGAAGTTTTGAGCAGTCAGCAGGGCACACCCACTAGCATTAGCATATCAGAGGGAGAATTCCAAAATAGTATCTGTTAGTGTGGGTATTACTAAGGTAGATTGAGATCTCAAAAATGGCTCACACCAGTTTCTCAGTCCCTGTGGACGGTCCCTGATGTTTCCTGCCTCCCTGGTAAATGCTTAAAATTTGCAAATGGGTTTATTTTAACTATTTTCTATGTACTTTGTGAATTGATCTTTTTTTTTTGTGCTGGTTTTCATGTTAAGTAATATTCACAGAAGCCATTTAGGAGTGGGTTTTCCATTCCGTACAGTTTTATAGTTTTTCTGAACATACCCCTGTTGATTTTTAAAGCCTGATTATTTGGGGACCTGTCTTTCCAGTGAAGGATCTAAGAGTTGGGGTTCCTGATGTGGAGGTGGAATCTGTCCTCAGGAAAAAGTTTTATACCTTTTATATCCATCCTGATTGTGACTCCCCATGAGTGAGGTGTGTTGTTGCTGTTTTCCTTTGACAAGTCTGTGTCTCTTCCTCTCTTTCCCATCTTGATTGCTGCTCTCTTCTTCTTTGTTGTGGAGACTCTGCTCATTCAACAACTAGGTCCATTTTAGAAGAAATTACTCCACATGTAATTATAGATTTTTTTGTATCCATAAGAGGAGGTGATTCCAAGATTATGCTGTACCTCCATCTTAAACCCAACTCCCTCTTTTTTAAAATGAGTTTACAGGTAGACATTTGTCTCTAACTACTGCTTTAATAATATCCTATAAATTTTTGTATGCATTTCATTTGTTTTAATTCACCTCAAAGTATTCTAATTTCCCATAATTTGTATTTTCTTTACTTTCCACATATGTATAAATTTCTTAATTTAGAAATGTAGATAGTATCAATATTTATCTAGGTATCTATCTATGATGATATACTTTATAAATCTACCTTGGATATAATGGTGCTGAGTTCTTTCTTGGAGAACAAAGAGGTATTTTCTTATTTTAGAGAGAACATGAGGAGGGGAATGTGAACTTTCATAGAAATCTTCCAGCTAAGGGGCACCTGAGTGGCTCAGTCGGTTAAGCGTCTAACTTGAGTTCAGGTCATGATCTCATGGTTCATGAGTTTGAGCCCTGAGTCAGGCTCTGTGCTGACAGCTCAGAGCCTGGAACCTGCTTGAGATTCTGAGTCTCCGTCTTTCTCTGCCCCTCCCCTGCTCATGTTCTGTCTCTCTCTCTTTCTCAAAAACAAATAAACATTAAAAAAATAAAAATAAAGAAATATTCCAGGAAAAGCAGTAATCAGAAAGTGAAATGAGTCCCTACTGCTCATTTCTAGAACAGGAAGTCTCTAAGACTAAGACTGTCAATGTGCTATGCCAGCCTGTAAGGCAACCAAGAAAGAAAGATTTTGAACGTATGCAGATTTGCTTCATTAAAACAAGTCAAATGATTTTTTAAACAAGTTCCTTATAAGTGCTTTCTTTAAACAAAATGTTGTTTTGAGGTGAGTGAGATAACTGATATGAAGCATTTTGTAGGTACCAAAACAAGCATTTTGTACATACTAATTGCTATTTGCATATTTCTGAGAAAAGGCTTCAATATGGATATTTCCAAAATCATGAGCAGTGTCAGAATATAACTTTCAAAAGTCCATAAAGTTTGATCTGAAATACATTTGAAAAAACCTTAACATACCAACAAAATTGGTAGTTATCGGACACTACAACAGACAACATGGCAACTCTTGGATAATTTTGTTAACCTGAAAGATTTGGACTTAATAGTAGAAGATACTAGGGCAGGTGGTCTGGAGGAGTCAAAAGGAAACACTTTTAAGAATGTGTAATTTCAGGGGCTCCTGGGTGGCTCAGTCAGTTAAGCATCCAAATTCGGCTCAGGTGATGATCTCACAGTTTGTGGGTTTGAGCCCCGCATCGGGCTTTGGGCTGACAGCCAGCTCAGAGCCTGGAGCCTGTTTCAGATTCTCTCTCTCCCTCTCTCTCTGACCCTCCCCTGCTCACGCTGTCTCTCTCTCTCTCTCTCAGAAATAAATAAAACATTAAAACTAAATAAATAGAATTTTCCTAAAAGAATGTGTAATTTTATAGCAATGCCAAGGGAGAACTACTGTGATTGTTATGACAATAAGGGTCCATGAGGTGCGGCAGATAAACTATAGCTAAAGGAAACTTGATTGCTTAAAGACTTTAGATGCCAAACACTGTTAAGAAAGAAAGAAGAAAGAGGCAGAAGAAGAAAAGAAAGAGGAGTCATTATCAAGAATTGACACAGACACATGAAGAAGAAACATAAAGAGTTTTTGGGTAGGTTGCATCTAATGCAATACTTTACCATTTAAATGTCAATTTTGATACTTTTCCATATTTAGTGAGCTCTAAATTATAAGAATCATCTTGACACTACAACTAGTCCTTCACTCATGATTTCATGATGAATTATTTTGGCAGGATAGGGCACTCACCCACTTTTATCTATTTCCTACTATGAAAGTTAGTGTTAATAGCATTAGTATTATTTTATCTTGGCGAAATATTTTTTTTCCTGGAGAAATAAAAGTCTTTCTTGCTAAAGTTTCCTTTTTATAAATTTTGAGTTCCTATGGTAATTTTGTATCTTCCAACAGTTTTAAACTTAATTTTAGTTTAAAATTTACATGAAGTAATTTAAAGAAAGATTTTAAAACTGATTACATGAAAAAAGTTGTGATTTTTGCACCATTTTAAGGTTCATGTAAAGCATATAAGGGGCAATTGGATATTTTTAGTGTTCAAATAGAAAACTTTTTGTTGTTTTCATATTTACTCATTATTTCTAACTTTTCTATTTTTGATATTTAATAGAGTTTAAGGATACCAGGATCATGTGAGCATAAAAGTACATATAATTTTTTATTAAAGCAAAGCTATACAGAAAATATTACTTTGTCAAATTGTCTCACTCTATTATCCTCCCTTTGAGATAATCATTCTCTGTATTCAATTTTCAGTTCCATGAGAGGTAGGTGTTCTTTTGCAAAAATATCCATCTGTTGACATTTCTCTGTCTGCAATCCTACTTCAATGAGTAATCACATATTAGAAATATTAGGCAACTCGGCAGTCACATTTTAAATCCTGTACACATACAGAAACATCCTCAAAAATAATACAATGAGGCAGTGCTTAAAAATTTGTCAGTCATTACCACAAACATTTCTATGAGATTCAGCAAAGTATTATATGAAAGTTTTTATGAAAAACTATGTGAACTATATCTGAATATTTCAAGATTTAAGAATTATTTTATCAGAGACAATCTTACTAAGAAGTTACAAAGTCGGAGTAGGGCAAGAACTCCAGATTGTCAACAGATAGTCTAATATTTTCTTTCCTTTCACTAGTGGCTTTCACAAATATTTTAGCTATGGGACTGTTTTTTCAAAAGAACACTAACATGGAAGTGTGAAAAATAAAAGTACAAGCATTCTACCTGAAATCAGAATAACCTTTTTAATTTTACTTGTTCTTTCCACCTACCCACAACACCTGTTTTTTGGTATCTGGGAATTCCTGGGGCTCATTGGAGAACTTTCTTAAGATTATATTATAGCAGTTATATCAAGTTGACAACTCATGTAGTATGGGTTTTTAATACACGCAGTGTATTCACTTATTTATCACAGTTGTAAGTAGATTCGGCAATCAGACATTTTTTTCCAGCAGTAGATAACCAAAAACCAGCATAACACTAGTTTTAAAAAAAGGGGAAGATTATTACTCTCTTAATATACAAAAAGAAGTGAAGGTAGGTAGCTACTGACATTAGTTCAGTAGCTCAAGATTTGAGACAATTTCCTTAGCTGTCTCTCATAGACACAAAGTGTTCCTAAGACTTCAACCTTTGTAACCATCATTTAAGACAGAAAGAAACTTCCTTTATCAAGAAGACTCCTTCCCAAGAAGCTCCTCAGCAAATTTCCACTTGTGTCTCATAACTCCTAACTGTGTGTATGGCAACTGCTACCTGAAAATGGTGATTGACAACATGCTTACTTAGCTTTTTCAGCCTTGTAATGGAGATGAGATGAGAAAATTGAAACATGGAGATTTTTAATAACCATTCAATAGTGTCTTACATACTGATATTCAAAACTGAAGTAGAACTTTTTAGATAATACAGACTTTTACACTTAAAAGTAATTAACTTTTTTCTTTTATTTTATATTGGTGAAAATGTTATTGGTGATTCCACCCTTACATTAACTTAAAATTACTGAGATTTCTGAAAATAAACTTTGTTTATCTTTTAGATTTTAGGAAATCTAGAATATTATTACTGAAAAATAAATATAATTCTCACTTTGTATTCAATATATTTCTATAGTCTATCTACTTTGGGAAATGTCCTTATATGATGTTTGCAAATTCTCTATAGACAGATCTGTCATACTCTGAAGGTTCCAAGTCTGTACAAATTTGTTTTTCCTTTACAGTAATTTTCCCCTTAGGTTTTTATATGGGTTTCAAGTTTGATAAATGATAATGTCTCATAGGATATGCATATCTAAGACATATATACAAATCTAAACAATGGTGTTGAGGTAAATGATGAATCCAAGAGACAACTATAGATGTCATACTACTATTTTAAAATTACATTATTTCTTCAGCATAAGACAATCTATAATCTTATATCTTGGCCTTTATTTGATTAATATGGACTAAATATCTGAAATTTAGAAAGCTCTAAACAATAGCTGGATAACATCCAATTATATCAATTTAATTTTTCTTGAACTAAAAAGAAGTAATATCCTGAGAATTTCTCACATCGAGAAAAGGTTTAAAAGAGACATAAAGCAATGTAGACATCATTGTTCATGATGGGTGGTATGGGTGGCATACCAAATAGTCATCTAGGGGTCAAGCCAAACATGGCATTAAATCACTGAGAGCCACTGGAGTAGTCCAGCTGTGTTACTCTAGTTGCTCTTAGTGATTGCATTAAATGGACTAATTGACACTGATTCATTGTTGAGAAGCCAGTATATTAGCTAGGAGGAGCAGGTAAAACTGGCCTTCATAAAACCAAGAGTCCTTTTACATTACTGACAGACAGTAGTGGAGTAGTGAGTACTAGATCAGGGTGGGAAAAGGTTGCAATGAAAGAACTTTAATTGGTCATTTAAATTTTTAATTAGAAATCAGTCTAATTATAATTAGAAATTAATTACCAACTTTACAACGGATTCATCACAGAGTACTTGGCCTAGTGCATTTATGTCTTTTTAATTTGATATAGATAAATAAACATTTAACAGATGTTTAGTGGCCTACAACTTGATAGATATAGTCTCTAAGAGAATTTGCCAAAAATCTGGGACTGGGATCTTTCTCCTTTTTCTGTCTTAATATTTGTAGAGTACTAACTATGGTACATACAGTTTCATATGTAGTATCTAGTACAGTCCTTACAGCAATCCTGAGTATTTTGAATTGCTATAATCACTTAATAANGCCTTTGATTTCCTTTTGTTGTCTGATGGCTGATGCTAGGACTTCCAGCACTATGTTAAACAACAGTATAATCACTTAATAAATTATTAAATTAAGGGCCAGAGATTTTAAGAGACTTGCCAAGTGGCACACAGCATTTAAGTAGCAGAACTGAAATTGAAGCCTGTGTTCACCAGCTGCCAGAACCTGCAACTATTTTCAAGAGATGCCAAGCAAGTGAGAATTAAAAGCCAGTAATTATTGACCTATTGCATAATAAAATAACTAAAGAACAAAAAGGCAGAAAGAACATAAGATATGTCATCTTCCCTCCCCCAAATATATACAGACCATTTAGCAGTGAGAGAAGAGATTTCATTGGTAAGGGAAGCAGAAGTTTCACTTGAAACAAAAAGAACTAAGCAGGCAAAAGTATGTAGCTCAGCTTCAAAATCAGAACCTTAACATAAGCATTTTAGTACCATGTGTACTTTTGCTCTTCCTGCCCTCTTAGGAATAGTACTGGTTGATTTGACATAATTGTTCACTGATGATGATTCTTGCAAATAACTGGATGTGAGTGTGGACATGGAGAGCAGACAAAGATACTTTCATAATAAACAAAAAGAGAAAATAATACTTGCATGTTTAAAGTCACAAATAAATCTTACCAAAAGTAACAAAAAAAGTTATTTAGTTTTAAAAATGAGAATGGGAGATCTATTTTTCTCTTCAATGTTTGCCTTGATTTTGAATGAATGAATATTATATGTAAGGCTTAGAGATTAACAACTATTTCACTATTATTATTTTTTTCATAAGAAAACAGGAACCTTAAGATATTTTTCTATTTGCTCCATATTTGTCAATTTTTTAACTGGAAGAGCTGACTTTATAATTAAATGTTTTAAAGTACTTTAATGTCAATGGTTATTTTTAATGATGGTTTCAATGCTATTAACTTAGCATGAGTAATACCATATGATAATTTATCAATTTTTTAAACACCAATGTGGCAAGAACAAGACATTGGAACCCCTGGTCAAGACTTGGAAAACATGGCTAAAAAGTTAAGCCCTGTTGTCCAAAATATATGCTTCATGTATATTTGGCATGAAGTTATCAAAAACTTGAGTTCTGGGGCGCCTGGGTGGCTCAGTCCGGTAGGCGTCCGACTTCGGCTCAGGTCATGATCTCACGGTTCTTGGGTTCAAGCTCCGTGTTGGGCTCTGTGGTGACAGCTAGCTCAGAGGCTGGAGCCTGTTTCAGGTTCTGTGTCTCCCTCTCTCTCTGACCCTCCCCTGCTTACTCTGTCTCTCTGTCTCTGTCTCTGTCTCTCTCTCTCTCAGAAATGAATAAAACATTAAAAATTAAAAAAAAAAAAAACTTGAGTTCTTATTCCCTGTCTATACAAAAACTAGAATTTAAGATATACCCATAAGTATTTTATGGAATTAAAACAAGGGTGCAGTAGAATTTAAGAAAAAAAATTGTTTTATTTCCATGTTCCTTGGAGAGCTTCTGAGAGCTCAAAGGATCGAGAACAAATTATACTGCATTTCTCCTTTGCTCCTGAAGACTTTCATGAGGAGAAATCAGTCTCCTGATTCAAGAAAAGAAGTAAAAAATGCATTACCTAAGAAATTTATAAGCCATTTTACTTATATTCTTGTGTGGAGAATATCTTTTGAAACATTTGACTCAGGAAAACAAATGATTGATCATTAATTATTAGTTTAGTTCCTTGTAGTGGATTGAATATTTCTCTCCCCCATCCAGAAATTTGTGTATACCCATAACCTCAAAATGTGGTTTAGTTAGAAATAGAGTCCTTAAAGATGTAATTAAGGGAAAGATCCAGATGAGTTCATTCTTGAAAAAGATGGGCCTAAATCCAATGAAAGTATCACTATAAGAGATGGAAAAAGCAAACACATAGAGAAGACCATGCAAACACTGAAACAAAAATTCGAGTTATGCTGTCACAAACTAAGGAACACCAGTAGTCACCAGAAGCTGGATTAGGCAATAAAGGATCTACCTCCACAGCGTTTGGAAAGAGAGTGGCCCTGCCAACACTTTGATTTTGGACTTTCATCCTTTAGATTATGAAACAATAAATTTCTAGTTTTTTTAAGGGACTAAGTTTGTGGTGATTTGTTATGGGAGCCCTGGGGATCTACTACATCTCTTATACCTTAATGTAGAAATATGTGAAGAGATGAAAAACAAAGAGCTGATATTTTCTATAAAGCAGATTTATAATATATAAGGCAAACCAAGAAGTACATAAATAATAACCAACCAAATTATTCAAAATTTCCTAGCGGTGTATGAACATTCATTCTTCACACCATTTCTTCCTCCATATGGGAGGAGGACCAAACCCACTGTTCACAGCTCTGGTAAGTGGAGTGGTTTCCCTTAGAAACTTTTGTTTGGGCCTTGCTTGTTTGAGCTGTTTTATAGCAGCTGCTTACTTTCTTTCTTTCTTTTTTTTTTTTAAATGTCTTTTATTTATTTCTGAGAGAGAGAGAGACAGCATGAGCAGGGGAGGGTCAGAGAGAGAGGGAGATGCAGAATCTGAAACAGGCTACAGACTCTGAGCTGGCTGTCAATACAGAGCCCAATGCAGGGCTCAAACCCATGAACCATGAGATCATGACCTGAGCTGAAATCAGACGTTTAACCGACTGAGCCACCCAGGTGCCCCAGCAGCTGTTTACTTTCAATCACTACCAACATAGTGAGCTAAAACATGTGTGAATTACGCCAAATTTATTTCTCCTCTGATAATTGATCATAAGTAAACCCTGATGATGCCAGAGCATAAATTGATGGAAAAGTTTCTGTAAGAAATATGTGACTAAGTAGTCTGGGCCATATTCATGTCACTTACTTGTGCCCTCTATATATTGCTTAGGCCCAATCCTGAATGTAATAATTCTGTATGCACTAGTTTTATGACTGTATGTATCTAATGACATCAACTCATGATGAGAAGCTTTAGCCATGCATACACTTATGAGTGGCAGTATATTCCATCTCTATTAGGGCCTATTTGTATGCCAGGAGTTAATTCTTACCTGGTGAGTGACATGCTGAGGTGTCCTAACATATTGTAGATCCCACTCAGAACTGACAACATTTTGAGACATTCAACAAAAAACTCAGAGCTGTTTTTCTTAGTGTGTGTATATTTTGCCTTCAGAATCTAAAATGGCTCACCAAATGTTGTGACTTATTCTTAATTGTATAGGATATGAAGTTTAATATCCTGTCCTTACATTAAAAGGGAAGTTTCAGGAAACCTCAGATGGCTGGACTCATAAAAACTTACAACTTTACCAACATGGCACCTTTAAATCTTTGTATGTTTATCTCCCATCCTGTGGCACACATATATTTTACACAATATCCAGAACCCTTGCTATTTCCTTTATAAATTGTCTAATTAGCATGGTGTCATTAATATAGTGGGTGAACATGATGTTTTCTGGAATGTCAAGAATATCAAATCCGTGCAGGTTGTGATGTGACAGAGAATAAAAGTAATATGACCTTGAGAAAGAGGGTCAATTATTTCTACTGACCTCCCTCCCCAATGAGCAATGACTTTTTGAGGCTTTCTACTAATGGAGATCGTAAAGAATGTACTCACCAGATCAATAGCACCAAATGCCAGAGGCAGTGCTGATCTACTGTTGTAAATATGCATCATCTGGCATAACAGCTGTTATAATGAGAAGTAATCTTATTAGTATTTATGGTAGTCCATCACCATCCACCATGCTCCACAGTTTTTTTCAGGCACCAGGCAGTAACTGAATGGGGTTAAGACAGAGACAACCATCCTTATCTTATTTTAAGTCTTAGGAGATGAGTTTTAAATATCTTTAAGTGGTGCATTCCTCCCAAGATTGTATAAAACTTCTGACTTATTTACTTGGCTGGAGAAGTGGGCAGTTTCAAGAGTTCTTCTCAGTCTTTCTTAGCATATCGGTTCTCACTTCTGTGTTATCTCAATTCTTTTTATCATGCCTATCAATTGTGGACCAAGGGTTGCAGAAATGTTTATCTAGTGAGCCAGTGAATACTATGGTTTCACTGTATGATGAATTGAGGCAAAATGTTATTTAACATTTTGTTAAATTGTTTTCTACCCCACTCTAAGAAGAAAACTGGCAGTCTTATAGGTCCTTCGATAAAGTGTGTACTCTAGAAATATCTGAATACATCCCTTTCTCAAAGTACAATTTACCTGCAATTGGCCACAGGTGGCTTTACAAAATATTGGGGGGAAATTATTGCTATACTTATGGTGACACTGTACAATTCTTCTTAAAGAGGACTCATTATCTTATAATCATTGGACTGTAACCCTAAGAACTGACTTATATCCAAAAACTGGGGGAAGAATTTTAATTTTCTACTACATCAAAGGCCACCAGCCATCTACTCCTTAGTTCTAGGTGTTTACTGGTAATATAAGTCAAGTAACAAACCTCTTTTAGTCTTCTGACACTTCACCAATTCATTGCTAGGGCAATTCTATCATCTCTATTATATTTACCACAGCCATCGTCCAACTGCAGGCTTTAACTGGACATCTTTAACTGGACATCTCAACAACATATCAGAACCAGCATTTGGTTCATGACAGGACATAAATTTCTGAATCACTAAAGAATGAATAATTTCTCTCCTATGCAGATTTACATTCTATATTCCCTTGGCTGATACTTCCAAGATCAAAACTCATATATGTTCACTCACTTCCTGCCAGAGACATATTAAGCAAGTCTTATAATTCTCTGGTATACCTACTATTTCCTCCCAGAAATGGAATTACATTGGCCCTTGGGCTGTGCTGTGACTTGACCTTAGTTATTGGCTTAGAGGCAATGAACAGAATAGAGGAGAATCTTGAGGACGGCAAGCATCTGTTTCTGAGCCCTTTATAGGATTTAGATAAGGGAGGAGTGCATGAGGAAAGAGACTCCTTTTCTAATGGGTTGGGGTTACTTCTATCAACACAGAGATTCAAGATGCAAATTATGGGTTCATGAATCTTAGGTCATCATTCAAATATCTTTATTCTGATGAGCCTCAGAGTTTTAATCTTTTCCTATCAGGGAGCTGAATTAAACTAAGGGACCTGTAAATGCTATGCACTCAATATCCCCTGAAACTCCACTACACTTACAATTAATTCCCAGGCCCAATTTTCAGCATAGTTAACCCTGTAGGACATAATGTCTTTATATACTGCTGTGGAAGACTTTGACTTTTAGAGTATGCCTTGAATTTTAAGTGCCATAATCTAAATATGTCCTTTGCTTTTTAAAGGCTTTCATCTTAAAAAAAAAAATAATCTAAATTCACAATTTTATAATTACCATTGCCCCCATGTCTTTCAGTGCCCCACTACGACATAAGCCCATACTTCAACGAATATCTGGCTCTAAAACCAAAGCACCTTCAGGTAGAATATTGCTAATTGTGACACAATTATATTCCAGAAGTTATCATCTCCCTGATTACCACTGGTAAAATAATCTTTAACATCACCATGTGACAGATGAGTGAGTGACACATTTCTATCATACCATACTCAGCATGGAATTTTTCAGTGCCACATCTGATTCTAAATATCCTATCTTTTGTTATTCATAGGAAGCGGATCCCAAACCGATGGCTTTTATGAAGGTAGTTTACTTTGGGAAGTAATTCAGAGAAGAGATAAGGGGATATAGAAAGACTTGAAAGAAAAAAGAAAAAAAAAAACTAATCCAAGGATGCATTATTGAACTGATCTTCCCTGTTGCCAACAGAGGGTTCATTAAGCTGTGAGCTTCTGAAGAATCCTGCAAAAATACATCTATGAGTTGTACCATTAAAGCACTAAAGAGGAAAATACTTATCTACTGGTTATTGGTATGATTGTTCAAGGGCTGTCCTCTGTGTTAATAACTTCCTGGTGTTCCATTTTTGAGTATGGGAGAGTAAATATCCTACAAAGAGGCAGTTAAACCCTAAGCAGAAAGTTAAAAGTATTAGGTACAGTGGTCTAAGGTATTGTCAAGTTACACTTATGCACAGATGGTAGCCATGACAACTTCTAGAATAAAATGTAGTTCTAAATCATTGTTTCCTAAACTTCATTGTACATTAGAATCACCAGGAGGGCTTGCTAAAACACATATTGCTTGGCTCCACCCCAGAGTTTCTGATTCAGTATGTCTGATACTGTCTGAGATTTTGATTTTTAACAAGTTCCCCAGTGATGTTGATACTGATGCTCCTGAGACCACTACCTAGAGTATGTAAGGTGGAAAACAAGAGTTGTCTGATGTGAAAATATGTAATTTATTTAAACAATATCACCAATGAACAAAAAAAAAATAAGTGAGTAAAAGGTACTGGGGCACAGAATATGCACAAATCTTAAAATATCACCTCACAAATTGCTTATTAACTGAAAAGATATCATATACGGTTGAGAGATTTGGAGGATACTACTTAGCCAGGTGATTAGATATTGCATCACTGATAATTGTGCATACTGATATTATATGACTTTTATTATATCAACTTAGGGATGAGATATCAACCACGTAGTGTTGTACCCAAATGTCTAACTTGAATCTTATTATGAGGAAGGCAACTGACTTCATTCTTTTAAAAAAATTTTTTTAATGTTTATTTTATTGTTGAGAGAGAGAGAGAGAGAGAGAGAGCATGAGTGGGGAAGGGGCAGAGAGAGAAGGAGACACAGAATCTGAGCAAGCTCTGGGCTCTGAGCTGTCAGTATAGAGCCTAACGTGGAGCTCAAACCCACAAACTGTGAGATCATGATTTGAACCGAAGTCAGAAGCTCAACCAATTGAGCCACCCAGGTGCCTTATGACCTACATTCTTAAACATACATATCAAGAAAGAAAAATGGAGGATACTACTCTAGAAAAAGGACATCAAAGAAACAAAACAATTAATTCAATGTATAAACCTTGATTAAAACCTGAGGAGGAAGAGGAGAGCAGATGGGAAGGATGCTGTTATTTAAATTTGAATAAGGACCTTATTTTAGTTTATATCATAGTATCAATGGTAAATTTTGTTTATATGATAATTGTATTATTACTTCATAAGAGAATACTCTTGTTTTGGGGAATACACATAGAAGTATTTATAGGAGAAAGGCCATGAAATGTTCAATTTACTTTTAGATAGCACAAAAATAGTAAAAAATATGTATAGAAATAGGTAAGTTAAACAACCAATAATTAACAAATTTAGGTGAAGGATATTTGGTAATAATTATATAATTCTTTTAATTTTCTGTAGGTTTAAAATCTTTGAAAATAAAATTAATTGGGAGAGATACAAGATATAACATGATGATATGACATGAAGATATAACACCATCAAATACACCCTAGAAACACTCTGAAAGTATTCAAAGGAGCAAGAAGTAGCTCCTAGAATAAGAAACTGAAAGAAATTTCAATAAGAATGACACATTTGTTCTGGGTTCTTGAAACATATAGAATTTTGACAAGCACATCTAGAAAAGAGAGACACTCCACAGAGAATAATGATAGGAGCCAAACATAAAAAGATAATTCTCAATATGATTATTATTACTATTAACAATAATAGCTACATCTCATGGCTAATGTGTTCAAAACACTAAAGGATTAAAAACAGTTGAGACAAATTTGCCACTACCCTAAAATAATTAGTAAACAGCCTTACTAAAGTATATTAGGTGGGAATAATATATTATTTATAGACAGGAATAATTTAACCATCATCCAGGTAGACTATGACTAGCCCTCAAAGAAATCCCAAATATATCATATATTAGCCTATGAAGCTACAAACATATTGAATAGGTTAGCCAGTATTATCCTAATACTAATATACTCTTGGAAAGCACAGAATCTTATCTTTGATTTGTATCAATCTTATAAACATGCTGGGTTTATGACCCCTTAGGGCATAATTTAGTGTAAATGGATATTAGATAAATTTACTTGAGTATCTAATATATTGTGTTTAACTCATTAGTCCAAAATGCCATCAGGAACTGTGTAACCATCAATTAAAATAGAATTATTCTATCTATCTATCTATCTATCTATCTATCTATCTATCTATCATCTATCTATCTATCAATTGCTTATTTAGTTATTTTTGAGAGAGAGAGACAAGGGAGAGAGAATCCCAAGCAGGCTCTGCAGTGTCAGCACAGAGCCTGATGTGGGGCTTGATCTCAAGAACCATGAGACCATGAGCTGAGACAAAATCAAGATTCAGATGTTTAACCAACTGAGCCACTGAGGTGGCATGACTCTATTTATTTATTTATTTACTTATTAATTCATTAATTCATTCATTCATTCGTTTAGAGAGGGGGAGTGAGAGAATGTCGGAGAAAGAGGGAGAGAGAGAAAATCCCAAGCAGACTACACACTACCAGCACAGAGCCTGATGTGGGGCTCAAACTCACAAACCCATGACATCATGACCCAAGCCTAAATCAAGAGTAGGAGGCTTAACTGATGAGCCACTTAGGACTCTATTTATTTTTAAAGAAAATCTCTTCTTCAGAAAATACAATCATTCTATTTCAGTTTGGGTGGTATATATGTTTCTAGAAATTTATCCATTTCTTCCAAATTGTCTAAAATTTGGCATATACTTTTACATAATATTCTTTTATAATTGTATTCTATCGTGTTGGTTGTGATCTCTTTCATTCGTGATTTTTTTTATTTGGCTCCTTTCTCCTTTCTTTGTGATAAGCCTGGTTAGGAGTTTATCAATTTTATTAATTCTTTCAAAAAAACAACTTAGAGTTTCATTTTTCTGTTCTAGTACTTTCTTTGTCTCTATATCATTTATTTCTGCTCTGCTCGTTAATATTTCCCTTCTCCTGCTTTCAAGTTTTAATTGCTATTTCTTTCCTAGTTCCCTTAGGTTTAAGTTTAGGTTGCGTGTATAAGACTTTCCTACTTCTTGATGTAGACCTATATCGCTATTTACTTCCCTCTTAAGACTACTTTTGCTGCCTCCCAGAGGTTTTGGGCTATCTTGTTGTCATTTTCATTTGCTTCCATCTTTTTTTTTCTTTCTCCTTTAATTTCCTGGCTTACCCATTCATTCGTTAGAAGGATGTTCTTCAACCTGATCAAATCTGGTCATCAGACTGTTTTTGTCTGGCCTGTAAAGTAAGTGCGATTTTTACATTTTCAAAATGTTAAAAAAATTAAAAGAATAAGAAGATTTTGTGAGATGTGAAAATCATATGAAATTCAAGTCTGTCTACAAATAAAGTATTATTGGAACACAATATATTTATTTGTTTACATATTGCCTATGGCTGTTTTGGCAGTACAGCGGGGTTGAATAGTTGCAACAGAGAATATATGTGCTCTCATCAACTCACACTGCAGCCCAGATCACTACAAATTGCAAAGATGTAGTTATATTATTAACTACACTGCTCCAATTTTTTCCCTGAGGAGAGAGGCCCAGACAGTATTGTTTTTTGAACAACAGTGCTATGGCTGTGCTAAAAGTCAACATTACCAGGCTAAGCATTCATCACAATATTATCAGTAGGAAAGCAATGATCAAATAAATTAGAAAATTTGAAGTAGAATAGCTCATCACTGACAAATTTCTTTACAAAAAAAAGATAGGAATGAAGGAAGGTAGTAAGGAATAAAAGTAAGAGGAGAAGAGAGAAAAGAAAACTGCAATAAGTTTCAAAGTGGCTCTCATGAATTAATTTGAGTCAGCTCCAACACACCATTGCTAATCCCATTAAAAGTTATCAGCACCTACCAGAATGCTAGAAGCTGTACATTATCTTTGAATTAGTAGGATCAAATTATGGTTGATTAGTTTTTACTTTCAAATTTCTTTTAGAGTCTGAAGAGAAAATGTTAAAATATTACCAGGGATTTCCCCCTTAAAAATAATAGTAGCAAAAGGTTTTCAAATAGTAAGTGTCTTGTTATATCATATATCAAAATGAAGTCTTTGTAATAACTGTTGTATATACTATACCTACAAGTTTAAAAAAAGTAATGGATTATAGTTAGCCATGGTTCTTTTCCCAGAAATAGATTATGTATAGTGTGAGCTTTCAAAATGTATTTGTTAATAATCTTATAGATTGGCTATAGTTGTACAGACAGTTTAGCATATTCCCTACATTCATTCAAATTTGTTTATGAGTAAAGTTCTCTTTATTGCTAAGTGTGCTGTTTACAGGGGTAAGATTTTGTTTTCATGCACAGAGAAACTGTTGCTTTCAGGCGCTAATTATAGATACTGTCAAATGTCATTCTTAGGCATTTGGTTTGAGTCACAAGTGACTAAGTATAATAGTAAAGGCAGGCAGCAATTTCAGTAATCTAATTTGATTTTAATAAAGCTAGAGACAAAGACAAAGGCAAATGAATGTATTACTTAGTTTGAGGTTCTGCATTAGTGTCTGACCTCCTTAGGTACACTATTTTGCATGGGTTGATAGACTGTTGCAGTTGAAAATAAGATTTTCCATTGCGAGAAGAATTCGGAAGTGTCTCTTGAAGAAAACTAGTTCAAAATTACAAATATAAGGTTACTAGACTCCCTACCAGTGCCTTAGATGAGCCTTGTCAAAAAAGGGGCATGAAGCCTATGTTTCATTTGCTTCATGAGGCATTATTAGGGTTGTTAGATTTAGCAACTAAAATACATAATACCCAGTTAAAAGTTAATTTGAGATAAGCAAAGAATATTTTTAAATATGTTTCAAATATTGCATGAAAGATACTAATTCTTAAAAAATTCATAAAATTCATTAAAAAAGGTGTTGGTCATCAGAAATTCAAATTTAAATGTGCATCTGTTATTTTATCTGTCAGTCTTCTGGGATTTGGGAAATCTACTCTTTATTGGAGGGAACAGTCTGCACAGAGAAACATCTAAACAAGATCAGTGGGAGTAGGAGAGATTAGAGAAGAATTTTGTTTTGAAAGACCATTCTGCTTGCCTCCCATCTTTCTGTACATCTCAGCATTAACATCTAATATCCTTTAGACTATGTTTTCAAAGATGTTTGTATAAACAAATAACCTTGAAGAGATGGATTTCTTTTCCTGGAGCCGATGTGCTTACATTCTGGGACAGTCAAGATAATGAAAATCTCTTTCCAGAGTGGGATAAGGGATAGGCTTTGACAACATTCTCTTAGATAATATTGGTCCTTCTGAATCAAGGTTCCTCTCCTGCAACACATCCCCATTCACTAAGTACCTGTTGTTAGAATACTAAGTGAATTGTATTAGGCATACCATGCAACACCCTCTCTAAGCCTGACTCTTTAAAATTTCTCTTACTATATGTTAATTTGTTCTCCAGTAAAACCAAACTCTATGTAATGTACACATACACACAAATATTCTACTGATGTTATGAATCATTTTGGCTTTGCTGCTGTTGTCACTCCTTTTATTAAACAGTCTAGAACAATAAAATGCCCATAGCTCAACAGGAACAAAAAAATCAGAGTCCTGAACTCAGGGATTGAAAGCTGGGCAGATGACTTACGTTATTCTGGGTTTTATTTGCTTTTTGTGTATAAGTCCTGTGTCTCTTACTAGATAAATAGCATAAGGTCAGAGACATATTATAAATTTTTAAAGTCCCAGTACTAGCACTGTAAATTACATGTGACAAATGTTTATAGTTCAAATATTTGAATGTGCCCTTTTCCTTTACTATAATATTTGGCAACTTTGCTACAAAGTTGAAAACTTGTTTCTAACCAGTTTCTAACTGGTTGTCTCAACCACCTCAACACACGCACAAAAACATGTATCTTGGAGGACAAATTCCCTTAACGATTTGATTGGTTTTGAATATTTTAAAAACTCTCCACATCTAGGGAACTCTCAGCCCACAGTCTTTTAAACAAAGGTTGGTTCCCCTGGAAGAGATGCAGAAGAGTCTTTTATCTGTCTTCCTAAGGTTCTCACAATAAAGCTCTCTGGAGCCCTGAAGAGTGCAACAGCAAGTGTCCTGTTTCAAGAAGCTCACCTGGAATAAGAATGAATCTTAAATTTCCCAAGACTTCTAAAAGGTAAACCACCTTTCGTTTGTCTCTTTTATACCTGGTCTGTTGTTAATTTAATGGTCTAAAGGAAGACAACCCCTTGCATAAGAGCAAATCAGCATCAGAGAACACAACTAACACTCTGCTCCCCAAGGCCCAATGTTTTTCACTCTACTGAGACTCTATGATCTTTATCACTTTATCAATTTGCTTACCTTTGAAGCCAGTAGTTTTAGATTTGTCTGTCACTATTATCACTACTATTACCACTGTTATTATCATGATGGAATGCCATCTTTCCCATAGCAAATATTATCATACCTTGATGACCGCGACTGCTTTCTTCAGTGGAAAAATACGAAGATACTGTTTGATACAGCTGTTTCCAATTAACCCTCTAGGCTGCCTCTGATTTAATAATTGACCACTGCTCAACAAACTTATCTGCTATAATGGTCACAATATTATTTTTGTTCTTTTTTAAATAATTATTTTTGAGAGAGAGACATAACATGAGCAGAGGAGGGGCAGAGATAGGTAGACAAATAATTTTAAGCAGGCTTCTGGCTCTGAGCTGTCAGCACAGAGACCAATGGGGCTCAAACTCTCCAACTGTGAGATAATGACCTGAGCCAAGTCAGATACTTAACCGACTGAGCCTCCCAGGCGCCCCAGTAGTCACAATATTTTTACAACACTCTCAAACGTATTAAACTAATTTTTGTGATTATATATCATAGATTTATTTTTTCCATAGTCTTTTTGGTGCACACTTAACAACGAAGCTCAATCCAAATGCAGTTCTCAGCAGCTTTCCTATCCTGCAATCATCTCTTTAATTTAGTTGTAATTGCTAAAAACAAACAAAGAAAAAAGAATTGAGATGTTTGATTTAATTAAATTGAAAGAAAAGCTCGGGGTGCCAGGGTGGCTCAGTCAGGTTAGCATCTGACTTGGGCTCAGGTCGTGATCTTGTGGTGAGTTCGAGCCTGGTGTTAGGCTCTGTGCTGACAGCTCAGATCCTGGAGCCTGCTTCAGATTCTGTGTCTCCCTCTCTCTCTGCCCCTCTCCTGCTCATGTCTCCCTCTCTCTCTCAAAAGGAAATAAACATTAAAAATAAATTTAAAAGTAAAGCTCAAAACTGGACACAAAGGTAGAACTCGATTTGACCTATGTGGCCACATATTGCTTTCTACAGTGTAGTTGATTTTGCTTGTTATATCTACCCAAGATTCATTCTGTCATGTCACTGTAAGGGATCATGAATTATGTCATAGAACTCACAAATTGAGCAGGAATGCCCAGGGATCTTCTCCCACATGTGCCAGAAAAGTTAAATAGATAGGTAAGTAACTGAGTGAGGAATTAAGTAAATGGTTCCACTTAGGATTGCAACTCTGCTTGTACATGCACAAGGAAGAGTCATTAGCTCACAGAGTTGAGATAGGAAATAAAATGTGGAGTGACATTTGCAGAAGGCCAGTATTTCTAATGCTTAGCAAGGAAAACAAATTCACAAATGAAAAAATTTTTCTCATTTATTTTACTTTAAAATAAGAGCAATACATGATTTCTGAAAAATCATCATATGGGTCTTTAATTTCACCTCATGCTGATTTATAGTATAATTTATCCCTTAATTTTAAGTCATATTTTTCCTTCAGTGTTTTAGAATTGCGGTGCATGGAGNGTGTCAATTATTTTTAAATTATTTTTATTACTATATAATTAATATTATAAAATTATATAACTGTATAATTATAAAATTAAACGATGCAGATTAATACAGTTTTCTGCTCTGAAAAATGTTCTTTTCAACTTTCAGGTTCATGCCAGATGGAAAGGGTTACATGTCTCTTTACAGTTTTAAGTATTTATATGTGTTCCAATTATTTCAAAAATTTCTGGTAGAAACACGGTCACTTAGTTCAGCATCTTTCTCCTTATTCTCTTAGAAATTATTAAAAAAGCAACAAAAAGAACAAGGAAAGCAACAACTAAAGAAACCCTGATAAGTCAATTTATAAAAAAACAAGAAGATATATAAAACCTTCAGATTCCAAAATAAGCATAATGGTTACTAAAAACAATAAATCTCATTCAAGGTCTTGAGGAAAGAAGTGAAATAAAGAAGCACAGAGAGGGGTAAGAGAGCTCAGTTGCACCACATCGTACAAAGTACCAGGAAATAAATACTTTCTGAAAGTGAAGCCCTCACTTATAGTACAAAACATGTCTGTCATTTGAAATAATGAATGCAGAAACCAGAATGGGCAGGACCAATGCTAAAGTATTTTGCATCAAAATTACTTCTGAAAAGCAAAATTTGGGACCTTCTCAAAGAATCACACAGTAAATGTAAGTCTACCTGTGGAAGCAAGGCCACCGTGTCCTCCATAGTATGACACACAGGTGAAAACACAGAAACCTCTTGAAAATTACTAATTTGTGAAAAATGTTCTTAGTTAATCATGAGTTAAAGAAAGTAACATGGATATAATCAACAAAAGTATTATGAGAAAAACTATATGAATGTGAACAAGCATCAAATCTTATCATCAGATGAAGAACATTTACTAGAAAGCTGTTGCCAAGGAATAAATGAAAATAATCAAATGTTTATAATTAAGTAAAAAACTAAACAAAACACATGAAACTCAATGAAATCCTTACTTGTGTAACCAAAAAAAAACATAATTAGAAACATTATACTCATAGAAGATAAGGTAATAAGAATAAACAGAAAAAAATATATGAAACACTCAATAAAGATGGAATGGGAGGTCACTAATCTAAACACTGAACTTGAAGGAGCCCAAGGGAAAAAATAATAGTACAAGGAACATTGGTAAAGCCATAACCAAAAGCATTTTCATAAATAAAAAATAAAGAGTAAAAATAGTATAAGAAACTGTCCAACTGAAGAAGATAAAACATACATGCATAATAAATTAAGCAAACAAAATGAAACACTATAAAAAGAGAAACTACTAATATACATTATAGAAAATTTTAAAAAAATATACAAACAAAAGCTGATCCTTGAAAGATACATATAATATGTAATATGATGTCATAATCTGCTAGCCACTCTAATGAGTGAAGCAAGCTCAAAAACAGAAATGATTAGGTGAATATAATCACCAATAAGAAGTTTTAAAAAATCTGTTTTTTCAACCATGCAAATATATTTCTTCCTGAATATCTAACGTGATGATTTATCGAAATGTACCACAGAAGACTTATAAGAGATAAACACACCAATTTTTGTAGCAGAATTACAAAATGCTTTCTTAAACATACACTGCCCCAAGAGCATCAGGCCTGGACAAATTTAGAACAATACTATACATAGTTTTCCATCAGAAAAGTGTAACGTTATTTAAACTTTTAAGAACATATTAAAAAATGGAAACACTTTCAAATTATGTGTAAGACCAAATTTTTCATAAATACACTAATTTTATACCACACAAAGATTATGCAAAAAAGGAAAGAGAAATCAAATCACTAATGAATAGATTTTTTTAAGTTCCTCAATAAACCATAGTAAAGAAATTTGATAGCACATGAAAAAGACAATCTATTAAGAAAAAATGTGGATTATTCAATGTATGGAAGCATGGCTTAATACTAGGAAATCTATTAATATAATGTATCATTATAGAGATGAATGAGGCAAATTGTACAAGCATCTTAATAGATGCTACTAAAACACATTGAATTGACAAACATGGACTACACAAACAACATCAAATTTTCTGATATTTCAAAGATTAGAGGCAATTACTATGCCTAGGAGTTAAAAACATACCCATTTAGGAGAAATCTGACACTATCAGACATAGTTCCATTATTTGAGGATGTATTTTTGTGTCAGGTTTAACAGATAAGATTTTAATGAGGAATGTATATGGAGACATTAACCACACAAAAGGAACCATTTTGGTTTACAAAATTCTCCGTTTTATATATCATTAATTGCACAGCTTACAAGATTTTCAAAACAACCGTGCTCCATAAATCCATATATTCCAGAAACAATCTCATTGTTTATTATTTACAGAAACAATCTGGATAAATGTGTCAATAAAAACATTTAAAAATTTTTTTAAGTTTATTTATCTATTTTGAGAGAGAGAGAGAGACTATGCACACCGAAGGGGGCCATAAGAGAGGGAGGGAGAAGAATCCCAAGCAGGCTCAATCCCACACCACCAGCAAAGAGTCTATGAGATCATGACCTAAGCCAAAATCAAGAGCGGGACTTTTAACCAACTGAGCCACTTAAGCACCCCAATAAGAAGATTTTTTTATGAAAAGTTCACCAGAAGGGTTGTGCAGTGTCCTTTGGCTGGTTTATGAGGATATTTGAGACAATTTATACTTCTCTGATGTCCTAATATAGACTATATATAGTATATAGGCCTGTCATAAGCAATTTCCTACCCAGATGCAAAAATGGCATTTAACAACATTTACAAATTTTCTTGATATGGGAATTATTAAAAGAAGGAAATTTGAAGTATAGATAATAGAAAAATAATGGCAGATAAATCACTTATTTGCAAAAAATGTAATTATGTCCTTGAAAAATATAAGAGAAGCAACTGTAAAATGACAGTAAGATAGTGTGATGAAAACTATAGAAAACTTATGAAGAAAATTGAAAGACACAAAGAAATGGAAAAACATTCCATGCTCATGGATTGGAAGAATAAATATAGTTAAAATGTCATTACTACCCAAATCTACACATTCAATGCAATCCCAATCAAAATTGCACAAGCATACTTCTCAAAACTAGAACAAACTATCCTCAAATTTGTATGGAACCACAAAAGACCCCAAATAGCCAAAGTAATATTGAAGAAGAAAACCAAAACGGGAAGTATCACCATCCCAGACTTTAGCCTCTACTACAAAGCTGTCATCATCAAGACAGTATGGTATTGGCACAAAAACAGACACATAGACCAATGGAATAGAATTGAGAACTCAGAAGTGGACCCAAAAGTATACAGCCAACTGATCTTTGACAAAGCAGGAAAGAATATCCAATGGAAAAAAGACAGCCTTTTTAACAGATGGTGTTGGGAGAATTGGACAGCAACATGCAGAAGAATGAAACTAGATCATTTTCTCACACCATACACAAAAATAAACTCAAAATGGATAAAGGACCTGAACATGAGACAGGAAACCATCAAAACCCTAGAGGAGAAAGCAGGAAACAACCTCCTTGACCTCCACCGCAGCAATTTCTTACTTGACACATCCCCAAAAGCAAAGGAATCAAGAGCAAAAATAAACTGTTGGGACCTCATCAAGATTAAAAGCTTCTGCACAGCCAAGGAAACAACCCAGAAAATTAATAGGCAACCAACGGAATGGGAAAAGATAGTTGCAAATGACATATCAGATAAAGGGTTAATATCCAGAATCTATAAGGAACTCACCAAACTACACGCCCGAAAAACAAACAACCCAGTGAAGAAATGGGCAGAAGATATGAACAGACACTTCTCCAAAGAGGACATCCAGATGGCCAACAGACACATGAAACGATGCTCAGCATCCCTCCTCATCAGGGAAATACAAATCAAAACCACACTGAGATACCACCTCACGCCAGTCAGAGTGGCTAAAATGAGCAAATCAGAGGACTCTAGATGCTGGTGAGGATGTGGAGAAACGGGCACCCTCCTACACTGTTGGTGGGAATGTAAACTGGTACAGCCCCTCTGGAAAACAGTGTGGAGGTTCCTCAGGAAATTATAAAATATTCAGTTCCTAACACATACATACATAAATCCTGAACAAATGAGAAAAAATCCTGATTCATCACATTCAATCAATTGAAAACAGAATATATTGTTTTTTCCTCTAAAGCTCATTTAAAAATATAACCCCCACCAAACACCAGCTATTTTCCTGTAATTGAACAATTTAACATTAACGTTCATTTCTAAAAATAAACTAAATGTAAATGGTAGAAAATCTCTAAATAAGATAGGGAATGACAGGAGATAGCCTATATTAGACATTAAAGCATCTTAGCAAACTTTATTTATTTATTTATTTTATTTCTTAAAGGTTTAATTTAAGTTCCAATTAGTTAACATACAGAGTAATATTAGTTTCAGGTGTACAACATAACGATTCAACTCTTCCATAAAATACCTGGTGTTCATCATAAGTGCCCTCCCTAATCCACATCAACTATTTAACCCAACTCTTGATCCATCTCCTATCTGGTAACCATCAGTTTGTTCTCTATAATTAAGAGTCTATTTCTTGATTTGCTCCCCCTTTCCCCTTTGAGCATTTGTTTCGTTTCCTAAATTCCACAGATGAGTGAAATCATATGGCATTTGTCTTTCTCTGACTGACTTATTTCACTTAGCATAATACTCTCTAGTTCCATCTGTGTTGTTGCAAATGGCAAGAGCTCATTTCTTTTTATAGTTGAGTGATATTACATTATATGTATATACCACCTTTTCTTTATCCATGTGTCAGTCAGTGGACACTGGGGCTCTTTCCATTGTTTGGCCATTGTTAATGTTGTTATAAATATTAGGATGCATGTATCGCTTCAGATCAGTATTTTTGTATTCTTTGGGTAAATATCTATTAGCGCAATTGCTGGATTGCAGGGTTTTTTTTTTTCTTTTTTTAACTTTATTTATTTATTTGAGAGGGAGAGAGAGAGTAAGAGAGAGGCAGAGAGACAGGGAAAGAGAGAATCCCAAGCAGGCTCTACTCTGTCAGCAAAGAGGTAGATGCAGGGCTCTGTCTCAGGAACCCTGAGATCATGATCTGGCTGAAGTCAAAATTTGGACAGACACTTAACTGACTGAACCACACTTTTAATTTTTTTTAACTTCCCTACTGTTTCACAGAGTGGTGGCACCAGTTTGCATTCCCACCAAAAGTGTAAGAGGGCTCCCCTTTCTTCACAGCCTTGCCAATCAATACCTATTGCTTCTTGTTGATTTTAGTCATTCTTACAGGTATGAGGTGATATCCCATTATAGTTTTGTTTTGTATTTTTCTGATGATCAGTAATGTTGAACATCTTTTCATGTGTCTATTAAATTGGATTATTTATTTTTAGGGGGTGTTGAGTTTTATAAGATCCTTATGCATTTTGGATAGTAATCCTTTATGTCACATACAAATATTTTCTCCCATTCCATAGGTTGTGTTTCAGTTTTATTGGTTGTTTCTTTCACTGTGCAGATGCTTTTTATTTTGATGAAGTCCCAATAGTTTATTTTTGCTTTTGTGTCCCTTGCCTCAGGAGACAAATCTAGTAGGAAGTTGCTATGGTTGATGTCAAAGAGGTTACTGCCTGTGTTCTCCTCTAGGATTTTGACGGTTTTCTCTCTCATATTTAGGTCTTTCATCCATTTTGAATTTATTTTTGTGTTTGATGTAAGAAAGTGGTACAGTTTTATTCTTTTGAATGTTGCTGTCCAGTTTTCCCAACACCATTTGTTGAAGACACTGTCTTTTTCCCATTGGATATTCTGTCCTGCTTTGTTGAATATTAATTGACCACATAGTTGTGGGTTCATTTCAGAGTTTTCTATTCTGTTCTATAGATTTATGTATCTATTTTTGTGCCAGTAAAAAAGACATATTTTCTTGATCATTATACTTTGTAATATAACTTGAAGTCTGGAATTGTGAAGCCCCCAGCTTTACTTTTCTTCTTCCAAGTTGCTCCTGGCTGGCTCAGTCAGTAAAGCATGTGACTCTTGATCTCAGGGTCATGAATTCAAACCCTACATTGGGCATAGAGCTTACGTAACAGGTTTTAAATATTAAATTGCTCTGTTAACAGTAACATTAATAACCTGCAACATTTAAACTAAAACAGAGGGCAGATACAGACCAAGTACAAATTAACTATTTAATAAAAGTGGCATGTGAAATCAATGGAGAAAAGATGGAAAATTAAATAAATTTTATCTGTAAACATGGATATCTCTTTGCAAAACAAACAGGCAAACAAACAAATAAATACAATTTGTATATGTCACCTCATATTCATGGATAAATTGCAAATGTTTGAATGCTATAAATGAAATCCTAACCATTAAAGTACTAGGAAAAAATGTAGGAGACATATCTTTTATGAATTTCGAGCAAAAAAATGCTTTTCTAACTATGACTCAAACCTCAAAGATCAAAATAAAATATATATAAGACTAAACAATATTTTTAAATTCTGAATGAAAAGATAAACAATTTGAATGACAAACTGGGAAAATTATTGATACGTTATAAAAGTACTTTTATACTTTTTAAAGTAGAATGATACTTTATCCTCATCCATATGCAGGTCTCCATACTGCATGTTCTAATAGTAATTTTGGTGAAAAGAGTGGATTAAAGATAAACAGACAATTTGAAAACATAAGTTTTAAACAAAATAAGATCACATTGCTCTCAAAATTTTGAAACAATGGCTATCTTCATTCTTAATAAGATAAATAAATATTAAAATAATATTGAGATACCATTTCTACCTTTCAACTTGTCTTCCAGAATTCAAAAGTTTGAAAATAATGAGATGCTGAGGTGTAGGGAAATGGACAATCTCATATATAGCGGACTAGGGTATAAAGTGTACCCTCTATTAAGACAGTTTAGAAATAACATAAAAATTTAAAAATACAGGTATACTTAACACTAAAATTTTACTTAAATGAATTTGTCCTATAGGTATACAGAAACATAGAAGAAATATTACCCTTAGAAACTATTGTAATGTCAAAATATTGGAAATCAACTTGATTATCAATTATCAATTTTTAAAATATTATGGTACTTTCATTTAACAAAATATTGGGAGTTTTTTTGAGAAAGAGAAAGTTCTCAGTGTACTAGTGAGGAGTTATCTCACATTTACAATAGTATACTATTTTTTTCTTGGAAGGGAGAGGGTGCTTTATTAATATTGCTTTTATAAACATAATTAACTCATGACGAAAATTTAAAAAAAAAATAATAATAACAATAACAATTAAGTAGCTGAGTTTGTATGAAGGAATAAGATCTAAGAAAGGAAATGTTATTTATTCTACTTTTATAAGAATGTATAATTCCATAATTCCATTATTTCTTTCTCCATTAACCATTATTCTCCTATAAAGATATGTTTGTTGTATTTTATTATTATTATTATATTAGTAGTAATATTATTTTAGTATATCTATGGACAATGTTTTAATTTTTAAAAATGCATAATCATTATCATCACTGTATACATGATATTTATATGTGAAATACATGGGGTATGTAGGTATGTATGAATGGGTTATTTTGGACTTATTTAAAAAATCAAAGGTGAGAAGAAATAATGAAGAAAGAAGATAATTGAATATAATTAAACTTAAATTTCCCATTTTCTATATCTAACAAGTATACCTAAGATGGTATATTTTATTTAATAGAAAGAAATTAAAAAACATATGAAACTAATTATTATGCATCTTCAATGTAACCTTGAAAAATTCATTCTCCAATGACATTTGAAATGATTTTGTTTTCTACCTTAGTGCTTTTCTGACAACTTAATAAATGAAAAATTTTATGAACATTTAATCAACACATGCTTTAAATATCAAAAGAACTCTTCCTGGTATAAGATTGCTGCCTAATAAATACAGAAATTATGGAATTAGGAATTAGGAAATGGCAGTATACATTCTACAGAAAATATTGATTTTTTGAAATACAAATGCTAAAAATAAGAAAATTATTAATTATAAGGCAAGTAGCTTTTTTTGTTTTAATGGAGATATGTCTAGATCCATCCACTCTTAGTTTTACAAACTATTAACACTAATTGATAATTAATACTTTAGTTACCATGAAAATACTGTCTAGAAATTAAATTCAGAAATTTAAATGTCATGGTTTCCTTCTATTTGGTTTATAGTAAATATATTAATTTAGAGTTTTATGTTAAAAAAGCAAATGATAAAATCTAAGAAAGAACACAATATTTCTTGGCTAGAGCACTGTTCTCAGTGTCTTGACAATGATTTTCATAATTTTCTTATCTAATATATAGCATTGGTTTTAATTTTCTATTTTTATTTTCCTTATTTTGATATTTTTTGCATTTCAAAAAGGTTTCCCACGTTTTTCTATAAAGAAAAGTCAAACATATAAGAAAGGTAAAAAAAAAAAAAAGCAACCTTCAAGTAACTTCACCATATCTGAGTGTAATTTTACACCCAGAACACATTTCAATTTGGGCTCATCTTGTGTTAAATGCTCAGTAGGTACATGTGGCTAGTGGTTACCAAACAAACAAATAGTTCTAAAGCCTTGCTGTTGTCCATTAGAATGGCAAAATGAATGACTTAATAATTTTCTACTAAACGTTTTCACCTAGGCTACAATGCAGTCTTGTCTTTAGCCATAGTTGTCTAAAAGTTCTCATTCAATGATGGTCTTCACCATTCCTACCAAGATTAAATATTACATAAAATAAATATATTAATTTATGAGTCATCCTGTGACCAGAGAAGGTTAGTTCAGTCCAAAGAGGGATACAGTAACTGGGTGTCCTGATTTGCCCATTTTTTTTCCCAAAGTAACCCAGAATATCCAAACGCATCATTTACATTTTTTTGCTGCTGTATCTCTTTTTTAGCAGCAAATGTTCTGTTTACTTATGCATAATTAAAAATTACCTTAATGAGGTTGTTTTCTTTTTTTTTTTTTTTTACAAAGAGTTTATTGTCAAATTAGTTTCCACATAACACCCAGTGCTCATCCCGACAAGTGCCCTCCTCCATGCCCATCCTCCCTCCCCCCTACATCCATCAGTCCTCAGTTTTTGTCAGCATTCAAGAGTCTCTCATGGTTTGCCTCTCTCCCTTTAACCCACCATTTCCTCCCTTCTTCTCCCCCTTGTTCCTCAGTTAAGTTCCTCCTAAACCTCCTATACGTGCAAACATATGGTATTTGTCCTTCTCTGCCTGACTTATTTCGCTCAGCATAACACCCTCAAGGTCCATCCATGTTGCTACACATGGCCAGATTTCATTGTTTCTCATTGCCATGTAGTATTCCATGGTATAGATAAACCACATCTTCTTGATCCATTCGTCTGTTGATGGACACTTAGGCTCTTTCCATGTTTTAGCTATTGTGGAGAGTGCTGCTATGAACACTGGGGTACATGTGCTCCTAGGCATCAGCATTTCTGTAGCCCTTGGGTAAATTCCTAGCAGTGCTATTGCTGGGTCATAGGGGAGTTCTATTGTTAGTTTCCTGAGGAACCTCCACACTGTTTTCCAGAGGGGCTGTACCAGTTTACATTCCCACCAACAGTGTAGGAGGGTGCCCGTTTCTCCACATCCTCGCCAGCATCTAGAGTTCTCTGATTTGCTCATTTTAGCCACTCTGACTGGCGTGAGGTGGTATCTCAGTGTGGTTTTGATTTGTATTTCCCTGATGAGGAGGGATGCTGAGCATCGTTTCATGTGTCTGTTGGCCATCTGGATGTCCTCTTTGGAGAAGTGTCTGTTCATATCTTCTGCCCATTTCTTCACTGGGTTGTTTGTTTATCGGGTATGGAGTTTGGTGAGTTCCTTATAGATTCTGGATAGACCCTTTATCTGGTATGTCATTTGCAACTATCTTTTCCCATTCCGTTGGTTGCCTATTAGTTTTGTTTTCTTAGTCCAAGTTCCCTAAAAGTAGGCCCTAAGGAAAAATACTTGTCTGCAGTAATTTATTTGGGGGAGCAGGAATAAAAGGGCAGGGGAATTCAACAGAGATGGGGAAAAATTCAGTACAAAGAAGTGATAAAGAGTTTGCATTTCTGTGGGTGAATAGTTTTCCATTCTGTGTCTTATAAGCCGTTTTATGGAAATTATTTCATAACTGTCCACCCAGGGAAGAAAGGAGGGAAGCATTTACCCATCAGTCTTTGATCATCAACTCACCAAGGGTGTTAACATCTCCATGGAGATTAAATGCTCTTCCTTTTTAGCTGTGAGTGCATCCATGTATGTAGAGTGGAGTCCCTTAGGATCCCATTTTTATTTCAAGCAGCCCCAAAGGGAAAGGGCCTGGTCATACCAAAACATGCTCAATTTTACTTGCACTAAACTAGACAAAGTTAACATAGAATTGGTCACCACTCAATTAACTGAAGTAAATGGTAGGGTAAGAGTATTTTGAAATACTATACAAATGTTTTGTTTTCTTTTCCTGAAACAAGGGATGTTTCCAAAGTAAATTCAAGTTTCAACCTCCCTATGAATGAATAAAGACTTTAGGGCATAATTTAAGTGAAATTCACAGGCAAGTGTTTATTCCATTCCTACCAACCACTCTTCACATCTCTTCAAGTCTCACCATCTATAAGCATATATGAATATTTGAAATCTCTTTCACACCAACGATATGAGCATCTGAAATCGAGGCAGTGATTTGATCAAGAATATATGTGTCTCCTGATCTTAGTAAAAAATAAAAAAATAAATAAAAACACTTGATTCTACTTAATAATACACACTTGTGGACAATTAGTACCTTAGCTAATTCAGAGGGTTTGAGGTATTCTTGTGTAACCATTCCTACTTTCATACTCCTTCTGGAGAACAGAGCTGGATGAAATGCTTCTCAATCACCTTCAGCATTCTCAATTATTATTATGACCATTCAGAGTTAACAATATACTCATTTTTAAATCTAGCAGTGCAAAATTTAACTTTCACTAAATTGTGAAATTTTTCATACCCTAATGGGAGTATCTTAGGTCAAAGAACTTTAGAATCCTGGAATTCTAGAAATATGATATAAGATTGTTTTGAAGTCTCACAGTGTTTACCTATCCTACTTTACTTTTTTTTTCTTTTTTAGATTTGTTAGACTTGAGCTTGAGGTTTACACTACTTGTGCCCTTGATATAGAAATTTAAATGATTAGAGATGGGAGAACGCTAAAGTCATGTTCACGATTCTATATTTCTCATTTAAAAATCACATTCTTGCTTCAATGTATCTTTCAGTTTAAATTCAAAACTTGAATAATTGAAACTGAAGTTTTTGTTCAATAGTGCCACCCCCATCCTCCTGCCAACAGATCAACATTAAAACTTTTATTCTACTTCTGTTAAGTTCTATTCTGATTGAGGAGGCTGGTATTGCTCATCTAAGCACAGAGCTTTTGACATTTAAAGTAATTGGAGCAAATGAATGTGATTTTTTCCAAATGTTTCATGTATATTATCTTTACTTTAAAACCCGAACTGCTTATCCAATGAGGAGGTTCAATCTTTTATGAATATCAGTGAAAAAATACAGTTGAGTATTAGCAGGTAGAGAATGAAAATAAAATTGACTGAAATTTACCTATCTTTCAATTACCTCCTTTGAATTTACCCCCTTTGAATTACCATAATAAGTGGCAGTTAAATTTTAGGCCCTGATAAAATTTTTGTCTATTTATTCCCGTCAGCTATTTTATCTGAGCAATTAACTCAAAACACATGAAACAGTGACAGATTTATCACAGTATAACTGAATATTTGCCTCAGTGTGTATGAGTATGTGTTTTCAAGGTTAAACCAGGACAAGTCCCTGGAAAATGAGCTTTAAGAGACAAGGATATTCAGAAGTGCATAGAAGTACATGGGATTTGAGGTGAGAAAGAAAACCACAGACCATAAATTTTATATAAGCATATCCTTCTTGGTCTTATTCACCACTATATATAGGGCCTGAAACAATATAAGTGTGATAGGTGTTGTGCACATTTTATTAATAAATGAATTATTTCCTCCTATGAATGAATATCCTATTATTCACTCATTAATTCTTTGATTCACAACATACATACTGAGGTGCTTTTATAACTTCGCTACTGAAGGATACCCTGGGAATACAAAGATGAAAAAAATTCTCTAGACTCCGTTGTCAATAATCTCAGTTTCAAGAATAGATTGGTATATACATTAACTATTATAAAAATGGTAATAGAATTCTATCCAAGAAGTCACTCTCCAGGTTTCTTGAATGTAATCAGGTGAGGAATTAATGAAGAGAAAATGCTTGAAATGTGTTATTGTATTGAAGTTATAAATACATTTATTCTACCAGGGCATTGGTAAAAATAGTAAAATAGTAGAATGAGAAGAGGTAGGATGTTGTGAGGATAATTAGAGATTCCAACCACCTAATGATCTTGGCAATAAGAAGAAACTCCTGAAAAGAAAATGTAGACCAGTTAATCAGTTCATCAACCTTCTAGTACTGATGTTAACAAATGATCCTATCAATGTAATATTATGAGAGTGTCATGAACTTGGAGCAAATGGTTAATTCATAGAAATATTAGGCATTTTTTTACTAACTAAACTTTTCAATATATTTCACCAATGAAGTTCACTGTATTCTGGTATAAGTGTTACTGAAATTCAATTGTTTACTTTTAAAAATATTCTGTTGAAAAATATTCATTATTTTAATGCTATATATGTCAGGTTAAAGTAATGTGTAGGGGAACTACAATTATTAAGATATATTTTATCAAACATAAAAGAGTCCACAGGTTCCTTAGAGCTTTAAAAGGGCAATAAGGGTTGAATATGTGCAGGCTTATTACTAGTAAAATTTATTGTAAATCATATTATTCAGTTAAATTCATAATGACAAGAGACAAGAATATAAACTTGACTTATTCCTTTACTTTTCTTTTATAGTTCACACTCCATATCGTTCTTTTTGCTTTATTATACCAATTTTGAAATTTCCAGTCTTTGCATTGTTTCTTTCCTCTTTTTTGTTGTATGCTATAAGCAACTTTAAAAAATCTGATTCTCCTATTGCATTTTCTAACTCATTTACTTTTTGCTTAATCCTTTATTATTTTAATATAACGCTTCTTTAATTAATTCTTTAATTAACTTAAATTAAAATCATAGAGGGACTTTTTTTAGAAAGTCTAGTTTACATTACTTTATTGCTTGTTTTCTCATTAATATATGCATTATTATATAAACTAACAATTTAAGCCTTAACATTATATCCCAATTATATATATGGCTAAGTGTTTCATTTGGCAGGAACTCTCCCACATTAACTACCCATTTAATAGCTGATAACTAAGGCACATAAAGATTAAGTAACTTCTCAAGGGGGTAACTGCCCAAGGAAGCAGCAGTAGAATTTGAACTCAGGCATCTGAAGTTCCAGAACCTAAATCTATTAACCACTATGTTCTGAAAATACATTTAAAAATGAGGAGAAATATAAGCATTATTTTATAAAAACTCATGCTAAGAGGAATCTATTCTCTTTTTCTTTTTTTGCATTACTTACATATAAAATACTTCATCTTTTTAGTCATCAACTATTTTTCTTTGAATCTTGGTACTATAATTCATACTTGCCTTAGATTCAAAAATAAGTAAATACTGACACACAGGTGGCCATGCTTCCTGATGAAGGGCAGAATGACTTTACTGAGTGTAATTGTTGAGTTTTGTGAGATTAAGATCAGTAATATGAAAAATCCACTGGGATCAGAAGATGGTTTGGTGCTCTAGGCCAACATTTATAGTAAATGAACAGTCAACAAGATAAATACAAATGTCAGCGGCTGGGCTAAACTAGGAGTAAGAATTTTTTTATTTAAATGGGCAGTTATCAGGGTATTCTTTCCTTACTAAAATAAAGAGAAAGAATATATTTAACTAGAATAAAGTACCATAAATTATCAGTGCAAACTTAATGTCCTACTAGGACATTATGTTCTGTCTAAAAAAATAACTCCTCTATCGATACGTTTTTAAATGTTTATGTATTTATTTTGAGAGAGAGAGCACTGGGGAGGGCAAGAGAAAGAGGGAGAGAGAGGATCCCAAGCTGTCTCCATGCTGATCGTGTAGACCCTGACACCCAGGGCTTAATTCCACCAACTGCAAGATCATGACTTGAACCCAAATCAAAAGTCAGAAACTTAATTGACTGCACCACTGAGATGCCCCTCTTCTATCAATATTTTAAGTCAAAACCATCAATGGAAACTGTCAACAAAATGAAAAGACAACCTTTTGAATGAGAGAACATATTTGCAATATATCCAATATGTCCAATAAAGGGTTAATATCCAAAATATATAAAGAACTTATACAACTCAGCACCAAAAAAACTCCACAATCTGATTAAAAAATGGGCAGAGGACCTGAATACACATTTTTCCAAATAGAAAACAAACAGGCAAACAAACAAATAAATAAAATTGGTATATGTCACCTCATGGTTCATGGGTTTGAACTCTGCGTCGGTCTCCATGCTAACAGCTCAGAGCCTGGAGCCTGCTTTGGATTCTGTATTTCCCTTTTTTTTGTTCTTCCTCCACTCATGCTCTGTCTCTCTCTCTCTCTCAAAAATAAATAAGCATTAAAAAAATAAACAATGAAATATCACCTCATACCAATTAGAATGGATAAAATCAAAATGACAAGAAATAACAAGTGTTAGTGAGGATGTGGAGAAAAAGGAACATGTGTGCACTATTGATAGGAGTGTAAATTGGTATAGTCATTGTGGAAAACAGTATGGAGGTTCCTCAAAAAATTCAAAACAGAAGTACTATATAATCCAATAATTCCACTAGTGGGTATTTGTCCAACGCAAACAAAAACACTAATTTGGAAAGATATATGCACCTGTGTACTTATTACAGCATTATTTATAATAGGCAAGATATGGAAACAACCTGAGTGTCCATCAAGAGACAAATAGATAAGAAAATGTGGGGCACACACAAATATAAATATTATATATATATAATGAAATATTACACAGCCATGAAAAAGGAGATCATAACATTTGAAGTAAGATGAATGGACTTAAAAGGTATAATTCTAAGTGGAATAAGTCAAACTGATAAAGCCACATGCCATATTATTCTGCTTACATGTGGAATCTAAAAAAAATAATAAACAAACAAAAAGCAGAATCACTCTTATAAATACAGAAAACAAACTAATGGTTGCCAGAGGGTAGTCCAGAACAGGGTGGTTAAAATGGACGAAGAGAAAAGGAAGATACAGGATTCTTATTGTGGAATGAATATGTCACAGGATTAAAAGCACAGCATAAGGAACATGGTCAATGAGACTGTAATATTGATGTAGCTACACTTGTGGTGAACATAGTGTAAAGTATAAACTTATGAAATCACTAAGTTTTATAGCTATAACTAATGTAAGATTGTGTGTCAACTATACTCAATGAAAAAAATAAAATAGATTAAAAATAATAGTGATCTTTGCTACCATCAGAAATAGTCAATTTTTAGCTACTTTTGATCACCCATATATACCTACTCATGGCTAAGAAGTATTTAATCAGATATAATGTGATGGCAGTATTTACCCAGGTAACAAAGAACTATATAAGAACTTCTTGTGGAGTTATTCTCTAAAACACACATCACCTTTTTCTTTTATCAAATGTGTTTTTAAAATCACTATAGTAATGCATGCATATTCTGCTTAGACAAAATTGAAATTTTAACTATACACTAATAATTTTGGAGAAGTAAAATTTTAATCTGCTATGCTTTAAGAAGTTGTCCATTCACAAGAGTCACAGTTAACTCTGATGTACATATGAGATATATACATATCTTATATATACAAGTATATATATATATAATTATACATATATAATTTGTTTTATATTACTTTAAGAATATTCAATATGCTTTCTATGTGTATATACTTGAGGGTTCACCTTGGAGAAATTTTAAAATTGAATGCAAATTTGAGATTTTAGGACAAAGTTCTAGATGAAATGGTAAAATTAGTACAAAATAAACCAATAGTTGAAAGGAGAACATTGAGTGGATATAGCTAATAGATTACAGGTCAAGATAATACCCCTAGGATTTTAACTTGTTGGTTGTCATCTTTGACCAAGGGAAAACTAACATATTTTTCACTTTCAGTAAACAGATTTGTCTTATTTTTCAATTGTCACAGGCATTATGAGGTTTGTTTAACAATAAACCTTTCCTAAATTTTAAAGTGAACTTTCGAAAATGTGTCTTACAAAATGACGTGTATATGACCACTTACTGGTACAGAAATCAAATTTACTTGATTTTCTGTTTGCATCCATCAATCAAAGAGAAATTGAAGAAATGCTTCATAGGGATAAAATCTATTTATATTTTGAGTAGTTTGGCAATGATGGTTATAAATGAAATAAAAATGTCTGGGAAACTTAAAGATATAGACTCTAGGGATTTTTCTTTTCAAAAGGATGTAAAACAAATTTATAGCTTATAGAAAAATATAACGTATTTAGAGCAATGGCAGACCATTGAAATAAATCATTATTGAATACATTTGTTGAAAAATTTTAGTAGTTGATTATTTATTTCCTCTAAATGGTAAACTTTGATTTACTTCCTAAAATGATCTAAACAGTGAGAAAGAAATACAACATATTATAATATTCTAGTAATATTTATCATCTTCATAATATCAGGTATTAAAAAGTGATCGGATAAATTACATGTCCAAGTATGAAGTTAAATTTGTAAGTATAATTCTTCTAATTAAACTTATATTGAATTTCAATGAATATTTCATATTTTGACAGTATATTTCCTATAATATATGAAAAGTTGAAATTAAAATATTTATTCTAAAATAACTAGAATAATATATAGCTCATTGAATTGATACAAAATAGCATCTTAACATTTTCCCCCATG
>NW_027531917.1:13421865-13455832 GCF_008692635.1 Crocuta crocuta | reverse complement strand
TTTTTTTTTTTTAATTTTTATTTGAAAAAAATATTTTTTTATTTATTAAATTAAATAAATATTTAATTCTGAGGCACAGAGACTTTAAGACTATTATTAAAACATTTCAGTTTCACCATAAAATTATGTAATTAATTTTACTGGAAAGAGTGAAATATCAAGCAAATGGTTTTTAATTGGGAGACTGAGTTTTAAAAACTCAAATAATTTTTAAAGTGATATATTACTTTATTTTCTTGACATCTTAACTCAGTAAAGGGCCTATTAGACACTTCCTTTAAAAAACCTTACCATCATTGGGGCACCTGGCAGCTCACAGATATAAGATGGTCAGAAGATCGAGACACAAGTTGGGTTCTGCACATAGCTTGGAGTCTGCTTAAGACTCTCTCCCTCCCACTCCCTCCACCCCTTCCCTGTTTGCATAAGCAGATGAGTACTCTCTCTTTCTAAAAAATAAATAAATAAAAATTAATCCTTCTATAATTAACTTGAAATTTTAATATTTCTTATATTTTTTAATTCAGTGGAAAATCATTTAATGAAGGCTGGACTTCAAATGTAGTATGATCCCAAAGCAAATCACTCTGCAAGTCTTTAAATGCAAAAATGCCTCAGATACATTCTTAAGTGATGATTAATATATTTGGATCCTGTTCACATAATGGACATTTGTAAATTTGGGTCATGATAAGATACAAAAAAAAATGAAAAATTCTTTGACATCTCACTTTCACTTATGAGAAATTTCGCATCAGAAACACTAAAATCAATCACTAAAATAAAATTAACATTTTAATAAGTTTTTTACCAAATTAAAGGATCAAATAAAAAGAGCAACTTTATGGAAGGTAGATTTAGAAATCTAACATTTATTAAGCATATTCAATATGTTTGGTATTATTTTAAAGGGCTTTGGGCATATATATTTATCTTTTAATTTTCATATTGATTCCATTAAATTGGTAATAGCATTATCTTCTGGTTATAGATAACATGACTGAGGCACAGAGACTTTAAGAAACTTGTCAGAGTTTGCCCAGATAATAGGTATCAGAGCCAGATTTCGAATCCAGGCAACTTGGTTTAAGTACTTTTGTGTATATAATAAAACCCAGCAGAAATAAAATTCTTTAGCAAAAAACGGCTAGTGACTGGAGGGAGGAGAAAAGGGAAGTAATCTCAGAAGTGAATGTAATATTTTTGTCAGATTAAAAAGATAATATTAGCATGAATAAAAGATAAAAATCTTTATCAGGAGTATACAAGCCAATTATTAACACTCTAAGCACTAGAACACAATTATCTGCAAAATTATATTATTTCTGAGTAATATAAATATAACATGTTAACTTATATGTTAGGGAACATATTAACTCCAATTTGATACAGTGACCAATAATAGTTGCCCTTAAAGTGACCCTTAAAGCATAAATGACTCATCTACTTCCTTTTCCTGGATACTACATATTTTATTTAGTCCTTGGAGAGAACAAGAAAACACATCTAACAAGCAGAGGGAGAAAATCTATTTGATGTCACGCATTATGCTCTTTTGACAAATGAGTATTATAAACTAAAGGATTTACTTTTCTCTAGATATGTATTTAATATAGATTCAGCCTTCTCTCTTTTTCTATTTTACTTTATTATGTTTTGGAAACTCAAACTACTCACGAGAATTCTAAATCTCTCCTGTCTTTCTTTGCATTAGCACTAAATCCTTTATCTCTGTGTGTCTATAAAATATTGCTGATTTCATCATTTCATTAAATTAAGAATTTATAGTAATTTTCAGTGAATTACAATCAATTCCGGGTTTCTCAGGTAGGAATTAAAGGCTTTCTAAATAGTCAAAATCAATCTACATTCCCTGATCAGATACTGCTATTGAGTATTATAAAGTTGAATTGCTTCAAGTGGTCCTACAAAATATTATGTTGCTATTAATACATACTTAAAACCCAATTGCTATACATACATATATATTATATACAGACATACACAAGCATGTGTATAAAAGAAAATGTCAAGATTATGTTTTATCTATTTTGTGATAGATAAAACAACTTTTATCTATCTTTTTTTATCTAACTTTTCCTTTATCTTTTTCTATCTAACTTTTAAAGAATGAATTACCTGATGTTGGTATCAAAACATAGTATATTAATAAATACAATTATTATATAAACAATAAATATAATCAATATTTTAATATAATCAATATTTATTAAATATCGATTATAAAATATTACTAGAATGATGTATTAACTTTGTCTAGTAGATATTAAGAATCCATTTAACAGTTGTTGAGTAAACAAATGAGAACATCAATGAATATGAAAAGTATATATTTTTAAACTTGCATTCCTAAAAAAATGTAGCATCTCATTACTTCAAAAATCAATTGTGAAATTATAACAGATTATAGTTTTAAGTTATATAGTAAAATAGCAAAAATGAGGATGAGTAAACTAGGCATTTGATCCTAAGGAACTTTTATACTGAGATGATATATTTGATAAAATAATGATTTACATGGTGTTTGTAATTGTTTATAAACTATTTCTTCATGGATCATATTTAGATGAAATTTATTTACTACTATGGGTAAAGTGAATTGTATTTGGCAATATCACAATACATACAGTGTATTTTATCTGTTCAAAAATTTTATTTTATACATTTGCTATTACTGAAGTTTCAAGTTCAGTTTCAAGTTTCGAAAACTAGGACAAGGAATAGACAATCTTTTAAAGAAATCTCTAGGGCATAACCTTTCTTAACTGCATGCTTTGATTCTTGTAATCAGGGACACAACTGAATCAGCACATGCTGACAACTATGCTTACACAGGCTTCACAGACACTGTCCAGAACATTGGGAGAGTAATTCTGACATAAGACATGTAGGCTTTTCCTTTAACTAGTTTCTTCCATGTTTGTCCATTTTGCCTATCTTGTTTGATCATTAGTCTTTGTTCAAGGATGCTAGATAATCAATGAAGGCAGAAGAGCCAGAAGCTCATAGCCCATAGTTAGTTAGTCAAGAAAAATACTGTATCCCACAGCACAAGCACAAATTGACATTTCAAATAGCCTCTCTTAAATTGCTCACTGGAAAAATAATCATTATCAGTGCTAGAAATGGACTTTATATTGTAAGTACTTAATAATTGTTTATACATAGTGAAAGTAGACGTCACCATAAGAGGTCCAAAGAAATGAAATTTCTCTCTGTGACTTGAACTAAACACTTGGAAATAATTTAATTTGTCAATTATAATGGCTCTTCTGACTAGAGTAATTTATGTCATTTCAAAAGAATTTCACATATAAAATATATGTAAATAAACATAAGTATAGCTTTTGTATTCTCTTTCCTCATTTTTCTTGTTTTTGACTTTTGTATAAATAGAAACATGCATTATTCACCTTTTGTGTTTGGCTACTTCTGTGCAACATTTCTTCATATGAAAGATTTGCTCTTACTGATATAGTGGTGGTTCATTTATAACTTTCTCCATTCTGTTGTTGATGTACATTTTGATTGCAGTCGGAACTATAACAAATAATGACACTTTGAGAAGTATGTGTATGTTATCAGTGAACATATGTACACATTTCTGTTTAGCTCATATCTAGAAATGAAATCCTGGTTCATGGGCCACCTATACTTTAACATTTAGTAAACATTGCAAAATAGTTTCCCAGTGTAGTTGCAACAGTTAACACCACCTTAAGGACGTTAAGAAAATTCTAGTATTTCATATCCTCACTACAACTTGGGACTGTTTAGTCTTTAGAATTTTATCAATTATGGAATGGTATAAATCATANAGGTTATTTTACATTCTTCATACAATGATGAGAATGATTTCTTTTATATATATGTATATATATATATATGTCATTGTATGCCTTTAGTTTTGAAGATTACTGCTCAATATTTTGCTCACTAAATGTTTTTCTTGATACTTTTGTGTAACTTACTGAGAAATGGTACAAATGCTCTACTATCATAGTGTTTCACTATCATATTCATTTTCCTTTTAATTTTGTTGTTTTTGCTTTTTATATGTTTTGGGTTATTAGGAGCTGTATCTTTCTGGCAATATCTCCATTCAGGAAATGCCCTTCCTTTCTACAGTATCCATTTTTAATTTGTGAATCTGTTGTCTATTATCAATATATAACATCATCTCTCTGTTAGTGTTTTGTAGCATATATTTTTTCAGCCCTTAATGTATATTTTTTGCTGTTGTTTTGCTTTTTGTTTTCTTTTTATCTAGTCTACTAGTGCTTGACTTAGTTCATCACTACTTGACGTAGTAGTTCATCATTTTTTTGAAATTAAGATAGCTTTTATTGTGATGTCATACCTTTATCAAATGTGTTAATAGATTTATACTTCACATTGATCATTATTAACATATAATTTGAAAACATTGTAATCTATTTTCTTTAATATTCTATATTTTATATTATGTTTTCAAAAACATTGTTCAGTGAAATGAAGTCCAACATTTCACTAAACTGCTTAATATATGCTCCAAAACACCCCAAATGCTCAGCTAATCTCACTGAATTTCCTTCCCCTGAACATAGGCCCATAATCCTTCACTATTTTGTTAGTTCTCTGCTGCCTTCAATTCTTATCTGCTTCTATGCCCCACTCCCCAAGACTTAATGGTTATTTTCGGTGCAGAGATTGATATGACTTACTTTGTCCAATATTATCAGAAGCTAAATCATTCCATTTTATTTTCATATTGGTCACTGATCATACAAGGGTGAGTCCTTGATTTCTGAAACACCTATCTCCCTGAATTCACTCACCATTTTCAAAAATTTTAAAGTGACTCTTTTGGCCTTTCCAGGGACAGAATTACATGATATGTAAATGATAATATTTCCTTCCCATTCTTACTATATATTTCATGCTTTTCGTATATATAGTTGCTTTGACTAGTAATTTTTGAACAACCGTTAAAATGATAATGATGATAATGAGATCACTGAATTTTTCTGGACAATAATATAAATGTTTCTTACATCATCAATTTTTATGATTCTGATTTTTAATATTAATACAATATCAATCTATTTTAATTTCTTTTTCATTATTTATAATCAGAAATAGATGAAAACATTTATCATTTATTTTTAACATCTCTGATGACAATTTTTATTCACTTATTACATTGTTAATATATAACTTATTTTTCTACTATTACATTACCTTTGTATTCTTTCATTGAACCATTTTGGCCATATTTTATCATTCTTGAAATATGATGAAATCTTGTTAGTATTTTTTTTAATATTTCTGCATTTACTTATGAGCGAGGTTATTTGGCAGATTTGTTCTAGTTTTTAAATTAGTTTGATAACAATCTGGTTATATTTTTATCAATAAAATCATAAAACACATATGCAATCTTTCATACTTTTTTTGATTACTTCCATTTTTTTTTAGTGTTTCAAATTTTTACTTAAATTCTAGTTAACATACAGTGTAATATTAGTTTCAGGAACAGAATCCAGTAATTCATCACTTACATACAGTATCCACGGTTCATCACAACAAGGGCCCTCCCTAATATCCATCACCCATTTAGCCCATTACCCCCATCATCCCCCTCAAGCAACCCGCAGTTTGTTCTTTATAGTTGAGTTTTCTTACGGTTTTCCTCCTTCTCTTTTTTTCTCCCTATGTTCATCTGTTTTGTTTTGTTTTTAATTCCACATATGAGTGAAATCATATTGTATTTGTCTTTCTCTAACTTATTTTGCTTAGCATAATACACTCTAGCTCTATCCATGACATTGCAAATGGCAAGATTTCATTCTTTTTGATGGCTGAGTAACATTCTATATACATATTTCTTTATCAATTCATCGGTTGATCATCATTTGGGCTCTTTTCATAATTTGGATATTGTAAATAATGCTGCTATAAACATTGGGGTGCAAGTGACCCTTAGAATCAGTAGTTTTGCATCCTCTGAGTAAATACCTAGTAGTAGGTATACCTTACCCATAGTAATTGGGTGATGGAGTAACTCTATTTTTAATTGTTGGGGAACCTAAATACTTTTTCCAGAGTGGCTACTCCAGTCTGTATTCCTACCAACAATGTAAGATTGTTCCCCTTTCTCCACATCCTCGCAGACATCTAGTATGTTCTGTGTTGTTAATTTTATCCATTATGAAAGGTATGAGGTTGTATCTCATCCTAGTTTTTATTTGTATTTCACTGATGATGAGTGATGTTGAACATCTTTCATGTGTCTGTCAGCCATCTGTATGTCTTCTTTGGAAAATGCCTATTCATGTCTTTTGGCCCTTTCTTAATTGGATTCTTTGTTTAATGGGTGTTGTGTTTGATAAGTTCTTCACAGATTTTGGATACCAACCTTTATCAGATATGTCATTTGCAAGTATCTTCTCTCATTCCATAGACTGCCTTTTAGTTTTGTTTATATTTTCCCTTTCTTGCATGAAATATTTTTATCTTGATGAAGTCATAATAGTTCATTTTTGCTTTTGTTTCCCTTGCCTTAGAAGACATGTCTAGTAAGAAGTTGACATAACTGATGTCAAAGATGTGGCTGCCTGTGTTCTTCTTTATGATTTTGATGGTTTCCTGTCTTGCATTTAGGTCGTCATCCATTTTGAGTTTATTTTTGTGAATGGTATAAGAAAGTGGTCCAGTTTCATTCTACTGCATGTTGCTTTCCAGTTTTTCCAGCACTATTTGGTAAATAGACTGTCTTTTTCCAACTGGATACTTTGTCCTGCTTTGTTGAAGATTAGTTGGCCATATAATTGTGGGTCCATTTCTGGATTCTCTATTCTATTCCATTGGTCTACGTGTCTGTTTTTGTGACAATAGCATACTGTCTTCATGGTTACAGATTTGTAATATAGCTGAAAGTCTAGATTTGTGATGTCTTAGTTTTGGTTTTCTTTTTCAATATTACTTTGGCTTTTAGGGGTCTTTTGTGGTTCCACACAAAGTTCAAGATTGTTTGTTTTGACTCTGTGAAGAATGTTGGTGTTATTTTGATAGGGATAGCATTGTTTTGGGTGGTAGAGACATTTTAACTATATTTCCTCTTCTAATCCATGAGCATGAAATGTTTTTCCATTTATTAGTATCATCTTCAGTTTCTTTCACCAGCATTTTACAGTTCTCAGAGTACGAATCTCTTACCCCTTTGGTTAGGCTTATTGCTAAGTATCTTATGGGTTTTGATGCAATTATATATGGAATACTTTCCTTGATTTGTCTTTCATTTGTTTTATTATTCATGATTATTATTATTCAAATGCAACAGGTGTCTGTATGTTGATTTTGTAAACTCTGAATTTACTGAATACAATAATTCTAATAATTTTTTCTGGAGTCTTTTGGGTTTTATACATAGAATATAATGATGTCTCCTAATAGTGAACGTTGGACTTCTTTCTTGCTTATTTGGATACCTTTTCTTTCTTTTTGAGGCTTGGACTTCTGGTTCTATGTTAAATAACAATGGTAAAAAAAAAAATGGACATTGTTGCCTTGTTTCTGCTATAGAAGAAAAGCTTTGTTCCCCCGCCACCCCATTGAGAATGATATTAGCTGTCAGTCTTTAATATAAGGACTTATGATGTTGAAGTATGTTTCTTCTATTCCTACTTATTGAGGATTTTTATCAAGAATGGAAGCTGTACTTTATAATACTTTTTCTGCATCTATTAAAATGATCATATTGTTGTTATTCTTTCTTTTTTGAATGCAGTGTATCACATTGATTGATTGCAAATATTGAGCCAGTCTCTCAGCCAAGGAATAAATTTGATTATGGTGAATGATTCTTGTAATGTACTGTTGGATTTGATTTGCTAGTATCATATAGAGAATTTTGCATCCATGCTCATCAGGGATATTGGCCTATAACACTCCTTTTTAGTAGAGTTTCCATCCGGTTTTAGAGTCAAGTAATACTGGTCTTGTAGAATGCATTTGGAAATTTTTCTTCCTCTTCTATTTTTTGGAACAGTTTGAGTAGAATAGGTATTAATTCTTCTTTAAATGTTTGCTAGAATTCCCCCAGGAAGCCATCTGGCCTTGGATTTGTTTATTGTAAGATTTTTGGTTACTGATTCAAATTCTCTGATGTTTATGTGTCTGTTCAAATTTATGTTTCATCCTGTTTCAGTTTTAGTAGTTTACATGCTTCTAGGAATTTATCCATTTCTTCCCAATTGCCCAACTTGTCATATAATTTTTCATAATATTTTCTTATAATTGTTTGTATTTATGTGGTGTTGGTTGTGGTTTTTCCTCTCTCATCTATGATTTTATTTATTTGGGTCCTTTCTGTTTTTTTTTGATATATCTGGCTAGAAGTTTATCAATATTATTAATTCTTTGAAAGAACCAGCTCCTAGTTTCATTGATATGTTCTACTGTAGTTTACATTTTTACATCATTTATATCTGTCCTAATCCTTATTATTTTTCTTCCTTTTCTGGCTTAAGGCTTCATTTGCTGTTCTTTTTATAGTTCCCTTAGGTGTAAGGTTAGGTTGTATATTTGAGATTTTTCTTGTTCTTGAGGTAGGCCTGTATTGCTATATACTTCTATCTTAGGTCCACTTTTGCTACATCCAAAAGGTTTTGGATGGTCACGTTTTCATTTTTATTAGTTTCCATTTATTTTTTATTTCTTCTTTACTTTCCTTGTTAAGCCATTCATTCTTTGTAGGATGTTCTTTAATGTATTTGTGGTATTTCCAAATTTTTTTTTTGTGGTTTACTTCAAGTTTTATAGTGCTTTGGTCTGAAAAGATGCATGGTGTGATCTCAATCATTTTGTACTAATTGATGCCTGACTCGTGAAATAGTATGTGATCTAATCTGGAGAGCATTCCATGTGCACTCAAAAAGAATGTGTATTTTGCTATTTTAAAATGAGATGTTCTGAATATATCTGTTAAGTCCATCTGGTCAAGCAAGTCATTCAAAGCCATTGTTTCCTTGTTGATTCTGTGCTTAGATGATCTGACCATGGTTGCAATGCCCCACCATTGTTGTAAAGTGTTAATGTCCCTTACTATTATTGTGTTGTTATCATTGATTTTCTTTATGTTTGTTTTTATTGTTGTACATATTTGGTCGTTACACATTGGGGGTGCAAATACTCACAATGTTAGATCTTGTTGGATCAATCCCTCTATTATAGTATTCATCCTTGCTTCATTATTCATGTATAGAAATGCAACAGATCTATGTATGTTGATTTCATATCCTGCCAATTTACTGAATTCAATTCTATCTTACAGTCCTTTGTTCTAAACTCTACTTTGTCTGATATAAATATGGCTACTCCAGCTTTCTTTTGTGTACATTAGAATGATAAATGTTTCTCAATACCCTCTCTTTTAATCTGCAGGTATCCTTAGGTCTAAAATGAGTCTTTTATAGGCAGCATAAGGATGGGTCTTGTTTTTTTTTTTTTTTAATCCATTCTGATACCCTATGTACTTTGACTGGAGTAATTAGTCCATTTGCAATCAGAGTGATGATTGACAGATATGAATTTAGTGCCATTGTATTACCTCCATTATTTCTGCAGATTTTCTCTATTCCTTGCTAGCCTTTGTTGTTTTTGTTTTTTCTTTCTGACTCAAAGATTCCCCTTTAATATTTCTTGCAGGGATGGTTTAGTGGTCAAAAACTCCTTTAGTTATTATTTGGCTAGGAAACTTTATCTCTCATTCTATTCTGAATGAAGTCTTGCTGGATAAAGTATTCTTGGATGCATAATTTTCCCATTCAGCTCTTGAATATATCATGCCACTCCTTTCTGGCCTGCCAAGTTTCTGTTGATAAGTCTATTGCTAATCTTACTTGTCTTCCATTTTATGCTAGGGATTTCTTTTTCCTTGCTACTTTCAAGTTTTATTTCTTTTTCCTTATTTCTGTACTTTGCAAATTTTACTATTTGCAAGTTGACATTCTTGATCCAAGATTTTTATTTCCCTATTCTTTTCATCTTCATTATTTTCCATAATTTTATCTGCTATATCACTTATTCATTCTTCTGATTCTTCCATCCTTGTAGTCATTATATTCTGTTGGTTTTGCTTCTCAGTTACAGCATTTTAAAATTTCTGCTTGAGTAATTTTTAGGTCTTTTAACTCTGTGGGAAGGGACTCTCTGGTGGTTTCTATTTTTTCTTGAGCCCAGCTAGTATCCTTATGATTGTTGTTTTAAATTCTGGATGAGGACATTACTTATATCTCTTTTGATTAGATCCCTGGCCATGACCTTTTCTTATTCTTTCTTTTGGAATGAATTCCTCAATCTTGGCATTTTGTATAGGTTTCTGTCTTCCCTGTGTTAGGAAAGCCTTGTATGTTTCTTACTCCTGAGAGTAATGTATTTATTAAGAAGAGGTCATATAGTGTCCAGAGCCTAGCTCTTCAAGAAGTGTTTCTGGTATATGCTGTGTATACTCTGCTGTTGTGTTTTGGCTGCTCTTTCCCTCAGATCAGTAAAGGGCAAAAGATTTATACAATCTGAAGAGAAACCATAGTATTCTTTCCCTCAGATCAGGCCTCTGTAGAGTTTCTCCTTGCCTGAAGTGGGGAGTGTCTGGATTTTGTATAGTTTATGGCGAGTATTTATGTAGTTGTGGTCTGATCTGCTTGTTAAAGTTGGCCTGATCCTATTACCAGTAGAGCTGAAGCTTTGCAACACTTGGTGCACATCAGGGATTTTTGCTGGTCTTCTAGGGGAGGGACACACTTGCCTTACTAAAGAAGCAACTGCAGAGATCAGAGGTTTAGGGTTAATGTAAGAAGCTTCGGCCTCCATTCTGGGGGTTGTACTGCTCATTGAAGTCAGCCCAGGCTTATGGGTGGGGAAAAATATTATGTCAGCCCTCTTCCTCATTGCTGGAGATGGGAGGTTGCACATGCCACTCTCTGGGAAGACCTCACAGAGGAGTGACAATATCCCCTCATGTGTCCCAGGCATCCCTCAGATCCCTGCCTTTATTCTATGTTCCTGGGCCATCTGCTCACCAACAGCACAGTTTATCTATGTTTTATCCCTGGTATGCCAGCTAAATTTCAAATGTTCAGTCTTTAGAGATCTGGCACGGTATGGACCCATGCTGATCCTCTGGGGAAGGATCTTGCCATGCTGAGGTTGGTGCTGGTTTGTACCAGACAATCAAATGAACGTGCAAGATCTTGAAGTTTAGAGTAAACTGCAATAAAAAGCTGGTGTCAAGGTTAGCTGATTTCAGCAGGAGATCTATGCTAAGGAACAGGTCAGCACAATGATGCCTACAAGCTTTCTGTCCCCCGAGAGGAAGTGCCACGTCTTCCAGATGCACACTAAGAAGGGGAAACATCTCTCCCAGTGCATCCCAGGGGATTCTCAGATCATACTGTCTGCTCCCTGGCCTTTGCCTTCCTATGCAGGAGAATTTCTGTGCCTGCCAGGTTCCACACTGATCATGACTTAGACTTTTACAACTTCAATCTTTGAGCTCTGTTGGTTGTAAAATCTCATGATAATCAGCCCCTCTCATTTTTTCAGTTAGTGGTTTTGGGGAAGTATTTTTCTTCTGGGATTCCCTGTGTACTGTTCTATCTTTCCCTCTTTCAATCTCTCCCCATCTCTCTCTCCCTCCCTCCTCTATCCATCTGCACACCTGTGATTCTTTCCCCATTCCCCAAACCACATCTCCACATTTCTTGCCTTCTACCACGGGGCCTTTTCTTTCCCTCTAGTTGTGCAGTTTGTTCTCTCAGTCCTTAGTCATCAGATCAATTTCTTGGATGTTAAGAATGACTTGATATTTACCTAGCTGTGTTGGAGGCACAAGGCAAGCAGAAGAAATTCCTACTATTCTGCAAACTTAACCCTTTTCATATTCTGTAATATAGAAAATATTATCCAAATATTTGCTTAAATAAAATAAATTGGCTCTGGAAGAGAAAATATTAAGAATAAATATTATATTTTAAGAATACTTGCACATAAATAAACAAAAAAGAAACAAAATTCTAAAAAATATCAGACTACTGAAATTTAAACATACACACACACACACACACACATATATATATTTACTGTTTTTTTTTTTATTTTTGAGAGAGAGAGAGACAGAGCATGAGTGGGGGAGGAGCAGAAAGAGGGAGATACAGAATCCAAAGCAGGCTCTAGGCTCTGAGCTGTCAGTACAGTGCCTGATACAGGGCTCAAACTCATGAACCACAAGATTATGACCTGAGCTGAAGCTGGATATTCAACCAACTACATGAGCCAGGTACTCCTGAAATTTAATTACTAATCTATTTGTCTTTGAGATCATCTAAGCAAGTGAAATAGGGGTCAAGATATTTTACTTCTTGTATTGTATCCATAAAAGGACTGCAAATATCTGCAAAGAAAATAATAATAAAATATATATTTTTATACTAGAACATAATAGTACCCAGTCATCATCATATATCTGTATATATGTACATGTATATGTACATACATATGTGTGTATATATATGTTTTGGGCTGAAACAATATTGATCATTAATGTGGCTTAGGTGAACTACACATTTAGGGTTAGGAATACTAACCATGAATTTAGGATTATAAATTATCAGCAAACAACTTAGTGGTCAATACATAAAATAAAATACAGCTTTCTGGCATGTATTTCTTAATTTTCTTTATGAATTTAATATTTTCCTAGGTCCTACAGCCTTTGTACCATGAAAAAGAGACATTTGAGACTTTATCTGTTAAGTCTACAAACAGGCTAGGTTAGAAAAGCAAAATAAGAAAACTCAGAAAAACAGGGGCGCCTGGGTGGCTCAGTCGGTTGAGCATCTGACTTCATCTCAGGTCATGATCTGATGGTTTCTGGGTTCGAGCCCCACATCGGGCTTTGTGCTGACAGCTCAGAGCTTGGAGCCTGCTGCAGATTCTGTGTCTTCCTCTCTCTCTGACCCTCCCCTTTACATTCTCTCTCTCAAAATTGAATAAACATTAATAAGATAAAAAAAAGAATACTCAGAAAAACAAAAACATAAAGAACAGAAAAACTTAAGGTCTAATGCACGTAAACTGAAGTTTCATTATGTGCTTAAATAATCTTTAAAAAGGGGAATAAACACTAGAGATAAAGCTATAAAATTAATCTTTTATTGACTCTTCCCTTGTATATTTGGCTACTTAGTTCCAGTTTAACCTGTCACCATAGAGTCTTTACTTAACAGTATATTTTTCTGTAAGTGTCCCTGATGACCTTAATCAGCCATATTTAAAATTCCAATTTTCCGTTTTATAAAACAATGGGTATTTTCATTTATCTTAAATTATTCTGCTTATCTAACTTGGTTATCTCTTACCGACTTTTTCATACTAGATAATGTGTTTCCTTGCAATCCTCTTCTCTGTTTTATAGAGTATGCCCAGAATTGTCACTACCCTCAATATCTAAAAGAGAATTCCATTACATGTGCTATCTACCCACTTAAAGTTGTCACAATTAAGCCTACTTAGCAGATACTTTCATTTTTTAATTCTTGCTCTGGGTAAAATTTTACCTTTGTGTTTAGACTAATTCTTCTGCAGTCTCTCTGGACAAAATGCATAATCTCATTGCATACTATGGAGTATAATTATTGTTGGTAGCAAATACATGTCACTAAATTCCACTGTTTATTTCATCATACTTTTCAGCTGAAGAATAGATCACAAATTAACAGAGTCAATGTAAGCAGAATTGACACAGCACAGTTCACATTGAAAAATAAAACAATTTTTCCCATCACATTTCACTAGCACATTGTGTATTTACTGAAAATAAATTCAACTTACTAACTTTATATATTCATTATTTAAATTTTCTTACTGATCCTAAGAAATAATAACAATAGCTTGATTGAATAGAGATTAGTGACAACAATTGGACTGTATGATATTATTTTCTGAATTTATTTACTAAATTATTGTATATTAAAAGAAAACACGTAGCTCTTAGCTAAATGTCATAAATAGTTCAATAATTACCATTGGAATAAATGAAGGAGTAATATACAAGCACTAAAATGTACTTTGCTTTGACACTCAAGATTTCTGTTATTTTTTAAAATATTATTTATTTATTTATTTATTTATTTAGAGAAAGAGAGAACACCAGCGGAAAAGGTGCAAAGAGAGATGGAGACACAGAATCTCAAGCGGGCTTCAGACTCTGAGCTGTCAGCACAGAGTCAGACCCAAGCCTCACACCCACAAACTGTGAGATCATGACCTGAGCTGAAGTCAGATGCTTAACTGACTGAGCCACCCAGGCATCTCTCAAGCTTTCTGTTAGTTTTTTAAAAAATTATGTTTATTTTTATTTTTGAGAAAGAGTGAGTGAGACAGAGCTTGTGTAGGGGAGAGGCTGAGAGAGAGGAGACAGAATCCAAAACAATCTCCAGGCTCTGAGCTGTTAGCACAGAAACCAATACGGGGATAGAACTCACAGACTGGGAGATCATGACCTGAGCTGAAGTTGGATGCTTAACTGAATGAGTCACCCAAACTCCCCAAGCCTTCTGTTATTTAGCTTCGTATATCCTCATGAAATCTGATAATCTACAAAACTGCTGTAGAATAAATAGGAAAAGTGGGTTCCAAACTATATTCATACCAGCATATCTCCTAATAATCCACATTTAAGACATTAACCTATGTTTGCGTGACTTAATTTTTGTATAAATAACTACTTGTTACCAAAATAATAAAGTAAAACTCCTTAACATAAAATGCAATAGTCTCTACAACTTGGACAAGCAAGTCATGTTGTTTTTTGCTTCCACCTTTCTTTACTCTGCCACACATAAATACAAAATACACGTGCACTTATTTTTCTAAAATCCAGATACTTTATTTCCTGCGTGTGCTCTCCAGACTTGAATGCTATTGCATTCGATCATACTATTCCCAGATATATATTTCTTTTCCTTCTATTAATCTTAGAGAAAAATCCCACGAGCTCTTATAACAGCCATCCCAAATAAAATTGTCTTTAAATACTCAATAAAAATAGATTTCATTATTTTCTGTGTTTCTATAAATTTAGAGTAAGTTTAGATTGTCACTTGTATTTAAGAGTATATTTTGTTTTAAGACTTGATTTACAAATACACACATACTTGCATAGTACTGGCACATGCACACACAGTCTCTCACAATAGATTAGTGCAGGACTGTAGTGCTCATATCCATTGAAATCACCTTGGAAGTTTTAAAAGTGTACTCACGCTGAGATCTTAATCCCAGAGATTCTTATTTAACTTCAAGGGTAGGTTCAATATATAAATACCTTTAGGGGCACCAGGTGGTTCAGTCCGTTAAGCATCTGACTCCTGATTTTGGCTCAGAGCATGATCTCATGGTTCGTGAGTTCAAGCCCCATGTCAGGCTTTGCACTGACAGTTCCAAACCTGCTTGGGATTCTCTACGTCTCTCTCTCTCTCTCTGTCTACCCGCCCCTGCTAGTGGCCTCTGTCTTTCTCTCAAAATAAATAAATAAACATTTTTAAAAAGATACAAATTGCTTTAAAAAGCAATCTGGGTGTTTCCAGTGCAGGGCCAGTGTATGATCGAGTTAAGTAGACATGTTTTCATAAGAAATAAAGAAGTAGAAGGAAAGGCACCTGGGTAGCTCAGTTGGATAAGCATCCGACTTCGGCTCAGGTCATGATCTCATGGTTTGTGGGTTCAAGCCCCGCATTGGGCTCTGTGCTGACAGCTAGAGCCTGGAGCCTGTTTCAGATACTGTATCTCCCTCTCTCTCTGACCCTACCCTGTTCATGCTGTCTCTCTCTGTCTCTTTCTCTCTCTCTGTCTCTCTCTGTCTCAGAAATAAATAGGAAACATTTAAAAAAAGAAAAAAGAAAAAGAAGAGGAAAAAAAAGTAGAATGAATAGGAAAAGCAATTATTTTATTATCTTTTGTAGAGAGTCACATAGGGCATCTATTCTATTAAGGTGTGTATTAATGCAAGGGTTAGAGTTATCTAAAAGTGAATGTTTGAAGAGTGTATGGATTCTTTGATTCCTCTGACTCTCAAGGCATCCAGCTCAACACAGCAACCATGCCAACATTTGCCTCAGGTAACAGAAATAGATGAAAGAGAAAGAAAAGGAAGGAAGGAAGGAGGGAAGGAGGGAGGGAGGGAGAGAAGGAAGGAAGGAAGGAAGGAAAGGAAGGAAGGAAGGAAGAAAAGAAAGGAAGGAAGGAAGGAAGAAAAGAAAGGAAGGAAGGAAGGAAGGAAGAAGAGAGAGAGAGAGAGAGAGAAAGAAAGAAAGAAAGAAAGAAAGAACCAAAACCACGGAGACTTTAGTATCTAGCCAAAATGGAATATTGGAAATGTCCTCTTTTGTCTAAAACAAAATATGTGAGCTAGCAGTTGCCAGAAGGTTTTGCCTCAGGAAATTTTGCATGCTACAGACACAGGAGCAGAAAGGGCAGGGTCCAGAGGTCTCTCTGACTTTAGGAGATGGCTTGTAGTTCAAAGTGGTATAGTTCACAGAACAGAGCACTGGAGAAGAGCTGCACAGAAAAAAAGCCTTGTCAAAAGTCCTCAAATCTTTAGCTGAGAGCTAATCTCTGCATGCCTATTAGGAAAGTGTCTGAAGCTAGGGGGAAAAAAAACACCCAAACAATGAAAGGGAACAATCATAGAAGTCCACACGTAGCCAAGAATAGCTTCTCTTCCCATTATCCAGAGTCAGAAAATTCATAAGTGATTGAGAATCAGGTGAAGTGCACAGAAGGGTTTTCCCTCAGTAGTAGGGCAAAAGTAACCAGAGACTAATTATTCTCTATGCCTTAACTTAGCTTAAAATAAGACCCAACTCCAGCACTAAAAGTGGAAATGTAAAATGGTACAGTAACATCAGAGAAAAAATTTGTCAGTTTCTTAACAATGACCCAGTCCTTCTATATCTTGGTATGTACCCAAGAGAAATTAAATTTTATACCCATACAAGGTTTTACATAAGAATATTCATGGGGCACCTGGGTGGCTCAGTTGGATAAATGTCCAACTTCACCCCAGGTCATGATCTTATAGTTCATGAGTTCAAGCCCCACATCAGGCTCTGTGCTGACCACTCAGAGCCTGGAGCCTGATTTGAATTCTATGTTTTCTTTTGTCTCTGGCCCCCCCCCCCCATTTGCACTCTATCTCTCACTCAGAAATAAACATTTAAAAAAGTTTTAAAAGAATATTTGTAGCACTTTTATTTCTATTAGCTAAAAATTGTAGACAACCCAATGTCCATCAGAAAGTTTGTGAATAAACAAATTATGGCATATAAATATAGTCAAACACTACTCATCAATAAAATGGAATGAAATATATTTCATGAAATAATATGGAAAAATCTTTAAATAACTATGCTGCATGAAGGAAACCAGAAAAAAATGATTATACAGGCACTGTCTGTACTTGGGGGAGGGTGATAGGGTGTATGAGACAGAAAAGTTACAAACCAGCACAAGGAAACATTTGTGAATAAAAAACCCCAGAAGAAATCTAAGTCATCCTATAAATATCTTATGTAGAAAAAAAAATACTTCTTTTATAAATTAAAATGTGGTCTGCTACTTCAATGAAAATTAGTCTTGTGTACCTTTAGAATCACCTTTTACAAGTCACGTTGAAATCATACTGATTTGAATTCTAAACCAGAATTATGTGTCATATATTAAGAAATGTTACATTTTTCTTTTTTGTTCCAAAAGCACTTCTAAACAGTCTATCTTAGTTGTTTCTGTTCTCTCTTTCAACAAGGTAAAATAACAAGGTTTCTTAGGAAAAGTCATTGTTCTGGAAAAAGTCAGAGGCGATCTTTTAAATTCCTAGCCTTCTATTTTGCTCCATTGTTTGTTCCTTTATTTGAAAGAGAATATGGTCTCTTCTTTGATTCCTCTAATTCTCAAGCCTTTGAGCTCAACACTGCAACCTCACCAACATTTATTGCCTCAGATAGCAGAAAAAGACAAATAATTTAAGAAAAAAGAAAGAAGAAAGAAGAAAGGAAGGAAGGAAGGAAGGAAGGAAGGAAGGAAGGAAGGAAGGAAGAAAAGAAAGGAAAAATAAGCAAAACCGTGGAAACTTCAGCATCTAACCAAAACATAGTAACAGAAATTTCCTCCTTTGCCTAAAACAAAATATGCGAGCTAGTAATTGCCAGAAGATTTTGCCTGGAGAAATTTTGCATGCCACAGATACAGGAATGGAAATACAGCATTGTCATTACTAGGTCAAGTTACCTTTCAAAACCCAATAGAGCAATTTTCATTTCACACAAAATCTAACCTTTAAATGACTTGCCATTGATTTTATTACCTAAAATTGCTCTTACCTCTTAAAATAAAAGTAGGAGGTTACCTCCCAAAATAAAAGTAAGAAATGGAAAAACATTCCATGCTCATGGATTGGAAGAATAAATATTGTTAGAATGTCAATACTACCCAGAGCAATCTACACATTCAATGCAATCCCAATCAAAATTGCACCAGCATACTTCTCAAAACTATCCTAAAATTTGCATGGAACCACAAAAGACCCCAAATAGGCAAAGTAATATTGAAGAAGAAAGCCAAAACAGGAGGCATCACCATCCTAGACTTTAGCCTCTACTACAAAGCTGTCATCATCAAGACAGTATGGTAATGGCACAAAAACAGACACATAAACCAATGGAATAGAATAGAGAACTCAGAATTAGACCCACAAATGTACAGCCAACTAATCTTTGACAAAGCAGGAAAGAGTATCTGATGGAAAAAAGACAGCCTCTTTAACAGATGGTACTAGGAGAAATGGACAACAACATGCAGAAGAATGAAACTAGATCATTTTCTCACACCATACACCAAAATCAATTCAAAATGGATAAAGGACCTGAATGTGAGACAGGAAACCATCAAAACCCTAGAAGAGAAAGCAGCAAAAAAACCTCCTTGACCTCAACTGCAGCAATTTCTTACTTGACACATCCCCAAAGGCAAGGGAATCGAGAGCATAAAATGAACTACTGGGACACCATCAAGATAAAAAGCTTCTGCTCGGCAAAGGAAACAATCCATAAAACTAATAGGCAAATGATGGAATGGGAAAAGATAGTTGCAAATGACATATTAGATAAAGGGCTAGTATCCAGTATCTATAAGTAGCTCCTCAAATTCCACATCTGAAAACCAAAGAATCCAGTGAAGAAATGGGGCAGAAGACATGAACAGATACTTCTCCAAAGAGAACATCCAGATGGCCAACAGACACATGAAATGATACTCAGCATCCCTCCTCATCAGGGAACTACAAATCACAACCACACTGAGATACCACCTCACGCCAGCCAGAGTGGCTAAAATGAACAAATCAGAGGACTTAGATGCTGGCGAGGATATGGAGAAATGGGCACCCTCCTACACTGTTGGTGGGAATGTAAACTGGTGCAGCCCCTCTGGAAAACAGTGTGGAGGTTCCTCAAAAAGTTAACAATAGAACTCCCCTATGACCCAGCAATAGCACTGCTAAGAATTTACCCAAAGGATACAGGAGCTGGTGCATAGGGGCACAGGGATCCCAATGTTCATAGCAGCACTCTCAACAATAGCCAAAACATGAAAAGAGCCTAAGTGTCCACCAACTGATGAATGGATCAAGCAGATGTGGTTTATCTATAAGGTGGAATACTACATGGCGATGAAAAAGAATGAAATCTGGCCATGTGTAGCAACATGGATGGACCTTGAGGGTGTTCTGAGTGAAGTAAGTCAGGCAGAGAAGGACAAATACCAATGTTTGCACATATAGGTGGATTAGGAGGAAGTTAATGGAGGACCATGTTGGAGAAGAAGGGGAAAAATAGTGGGAGAGACGGAGGCAGACAAACCATGAGAGACTCTTAAATGCTGAGAACAAACTGAGGGCTGATGGGGTGGGGGGAAGGTGATGGAGGGATGATGGGCATGGAGGAGGGCACTTGTTGGGATGAGCACTACGTGTTATATGCAAACCAACTTGAAAATAAACTATTTAAGGGGCGCCTGGGTGGCTTAGTCGGTTAAGCGTCCGACTTTCACTTAGGTCATGATCTCGTGGTTCGTGGGTTCGAGCCCTGCGTCGGGCTCTGTGCTGACTGCCGGCTCAGAGCCTGGAGCCTGTTTCAGTCTGTGACTCACTCTCTCTCTGACCCTCCCCTGCTCATGCTGTCTCTCTCTCTCTCTCCTAGAAATAAATAAAACATTTAAAAAACAAAAAAGAAAAGAAACTATTTAAGAGAAAATATAAATGACAAAATAAATAATAAAGGATGTTGTCTCTCTCTTAAGAAAAAAAGTAAGAGGTTTAATAAATCTTTAATGATTGTATAAAATACAAACAACCAGACTGCACGTAATTTTCTCTTTGACCCTCTGTTGAATCATTTTACATGAGGGTTAATTTGTATTGATATTATATTGACATTTGTTTTTCTTTGAGGAAGAAATTTCTCCAAGGAAAAAAAGACAAATCAATAAAACATAAATGTCTTCCCAGTCAGTACTCAAACTATCTCCTCTGTCATTAAGTGAATTAATGAAAGATATGATTTCTAATTATGAGAGAGATCATATTTGAAAGTAAAAACACAAACAAACAAAACTTAAAATTAAGAAAAAAATAAATACTACAAAATGTAAGAAGAGACTCAATTAAAAGGTTTCTGTATTCCTTACATTTCAGAGCATGATTTCTGTTATAATACAAATAAAGAAAATATTTCATTTAAGTGATTTTAAAGAACTTAGAAGTCATTAAAAATGACTAAAGGCCAAAGTCATTCTGTGCCATCAGATATAGGTGAACCATGACAGTAATTTTGAAAATGCTAGGAGAAATGCAAACTTAAATTAATAGGCTGAAAGCCAGGAAATTGGCTCCATGAAAGAAAATACAGTTCTTTACAAATTCAAGTATTCTTCCTCCAGGTCATATAAGTTATACTTATATCAATAAAATAAAATAAATGAGATAGCTAATAATTATATAATACTTCCCAGATGATAAATGTTTTCTCCATATACTTTTTTGAGAGAGAGAGAGAGAGACAGAGAGAGAGAGAGAGAGAGTTCATGCTCTGCAGCGATAGGTAGAAGGAGAGAGAGAATCTTGAGCAAGCTCCATGCTCAGTGTGGAAATATAAAACTATAAGTATTTACAGTATCACTTTTTCTCTTTTGTTTCTTAATAATACTATGAGGCTGAAGATGTAATTATTGTTTTCTACATTGCTTTCCAAACCCAGTTTATTATGCCCAACATGACACAGTCATAAGGCTAGAATATATTTTTGACATATTGCCTTTATATCATGGAAGGATATGAAAGTTGACTATTTGAAGACAAATTAATAGCGGATTTTTGGTACAATGTGAACTGGGTATAGCAACCAACAGAGGATGTTGAGGCTCTAGCAATTGCATAAAATTTTACCCCTGTATTCCTGAAGGAATAGAGGGGAAAAGGGGGGTCACCAGAGTCCAGTGAGAGCCTGTGTATTATAAGAAAGACTACTGAGTAGGAGACATAGTTGAAAAGCATCTTGGACCCTATAAATCTCATACTACAAATGAGTGAGAAAATAAAGAACCTGCTCTATTTTGCTCTCCTTGAAACTCCTGCTATTTTTGCTCTTTGGTCAAATCCATCTCAAAGCTAGAAGGCAAGGGCACCCAATTGATGCAGTCCCTAATAGTCAGTCTCCCAAGACACAGAACAGGGCAAAGGAGGGCAGGAAGGTTAACTAGATGTTTTCCAGTCTACCCCCATTATGTAGTGTGATGTAAAATCATCCAGAAAAGGCCAGTAGGGAAAATTAATGGGTTGATCTAGTATTGATGTGCTTGTGTATATGAGTAGATGAGTTCAATTAGTGTAGATTTTCAGTAAGTCATTTTTTTTTAGATTTCAAAAAGAGGCAACTTTATGTGAGGTAACAAATGATAAGACACAGATCTTACTTTCTAAGACATTTTTGAAATAAGGTTTTAGGAGAGTAATGTGTTTCCTGTGTTAATGTGCTAACCTATAACCATAGCTCATCAAATGCTGGAATTGCTCTTTTTCCTGGCCACTGAGGGGGTACCAACTCCAGTGCTTTGGAGTAGCTTATTGTTAAGTTGTATCTTAAGTCTCCAAACATCTTCTGCATTATTGTTCCTATAAGTTATTGAAGGCTATTTTTGGAGGACGACTTTAACTCTTCCCATCAATCCAATAGTTAGCTATAGCCAACTTCATTGCTGTAAGATTATATGAATAATCACTCAGATGTTTGCTGCATTATGCCTATGTCTTTTACTCCTTCTAGATTTATTATAAAATAATAAATTATTTCTAATACTACTCATCATTTAAAAAATAAATATTAGATATAAGCTTCATTACCTAACTGTAAATTATTTTATTTTATTTTATTTCATCCTATCTTATTGACTGGCTCAGTGACTGGGAGAGGGAGAGATCTGAAAGCTCTACAAGTCTTCCAAAATTTAAGCAAAGTACAGTTAGCCATGATAGATTTGTATTATTCAGAATATAGTATTCTAAGCAAGAAATAATTGTCCTGTATTCTGCAGCTTCAGTCATTTAAACTAAGGAATTGTTCCCAAATCCTTTATTTATTCCCCACTACCAAGGCAACTTCCTTTTAGTTTCCTTTTCTTCAAAAGTTCCTCCAATTTAACTTTCCTAGGTCTTTCTATTCATTTGCTTCCTTTTTGGGTAATCCATCTTTCCTTCTTCCCTTTCTCTCTTCCCTCCTTCCTTCCCTCCTTCTTTTTGTTTTTATACTTTCCTTTATTTTCTTTCCTGTCATCTTATTAACCTATTTTCCTTCTTTTATCTTGTTTTTTCTCCTTACTCTCCAGATTTATAAAACAATATTTTACCTAACATTCAAAAATAACAATATCAAAAGGCACAGCAAATATTTGTGAGAATGATAACATAAAGAAAATAAAAGCAATGTCATTGTGGAGTTCAAAATTGATTCAACTGGTGCTCTATATTTTCTAGATATGTAACAAGTATTTGATCCTAAGCTTCCTCAGAGAGGAAAATAAGTTATTTTATAAGACACATAGTGTCTGAGGTGTAAGATAAAAAGCCAGCTGAGATTCCAAAGGTGTCCCTAGTGGGTTTGAGCCCTGTGTCAGGCTCTGTGCTGACAGCTCAGAGCTTGAAGCTTGCTTTGGATTCTGTGTCTCCCTCTCTCTGACTCTCCCCTGCTCACACTGTCTCTCTCTATATCTCTCTCAGAAATAAATAAAAACATTAAAAATTAAAAAAACTATATAGATTGATCCATATTATTAAAAGCCCTAGTAAATAAAAAAAAATATTTTATAAAGGGTGCAATTTCTGGCATTTAAAAGATATTGTTAGAACGAATACACATGAGACTCTTTGCCAGTCTCTTCCGATAGCCTAAAAGAGAACAGGAACCACAAAACATGCAACCTTTTGTCTTACACTTTTTAATTTCTGTAGTTGGGGTGGGGGAAGCATATTTTTCTTTATTCTTCAGTTTGGGTTATTGTTTGAGGAATGTGTTATCACTTTATCAAACTTTTAAAACTACTTAATAATGAACAGTGCATTGTATATTAGTATAACTCAACAAAGAATAATAGTGAATTCATGTGGTGAGGGGTAAAACGTCTCTCTGACTTCTCCCCTGGCTCTCTTTCAATTTAGAGCCTGTATACAGCTCTATTAGGCTATAGTTTCCACCGACACATCTTTATGGTTCTAGTGAAAGTACAACAAAAATTCAGGCATTAATGTACGGAAAAGTTACATCGGATTCCCATTAGTATCATTATTTTCTAAACTATCTAATTTCATATATGTGATGATGTAGACACATTTACTCTGCTGGAAACCCGCAGTAGAAGAAGTCACCTAACACTGACTTTCAACAGAAATTACAGGATGCAAGACAAAGGTAGAGCACAGCGTTAACCATTTTCCTTGTTCTGATGGTGGAAATTATCCACCCTGGGCACTGAGTTTAATTGCTGCAAACAGCTTCAGAAGGCTGCACTTTCATCCCCATTGTAGGTCAATGAGCATATTTGCATGGTAGAAATTATTAGCCACTAGGCCTGTCCCCAGGAGAGTATCCATGATGCTATTCACAGACCATTAACAACAGAGTTCACCCATGACCAGCAGAGGCTGTGAAGAAATGCTCTCTCCTTGGGAACAACCATTAGTGGACAGATGCCATTCTCTTCAGACATATTTCTTACTTACTTATGTAACTCATACAGGTTTTTTTGAAAGTTGCAATAGACCTAAAATATTCATGAGCAGGCATATTCCTGGAGTATGTTCTAAGTGTTTGTTTTTAAGTAAAGCTGTTTTATAATCCTTATGATATATAAATGTGTTTGGGTTTCTTTGGTTCATTCTTTTTTGTTTAAATGTTTTTTAAATAAAATTAGTGGGTGGAAACATTTAAAAAGTTTGAACAAATCTAGTGATAGCTTTTCTTTAATAATGGAATTTCTCCTAAAAAGGTAAACCTGAAACCAACTTAATAAGACTCCTTAAATAGATTGATGAATAAACAAATTTGTTGTTGTATTGATCAACATCTAATATGTAGAATGTATCACACTGATTTATAAAATTTACTTCGCAGGTTAGTTCTTTGCAAAGGAATCTGATGTATCTTGCAATCCAGATATTAAATATCCATGTCGGGAAGATAATCTACATCCTGAAATATCACATTAATATTTGGGATGGAAATTTACTGAGAAGGAATGATATGACTTTAATCAGTTTGATAAATATGAACAGAAAGGAAAAGCATGATGATAGTTACCTGGAAGAAGAAGATTGCCTAACTAAAGTTTGACAGTCTTAGAGCTGGGATTAACTTTCCGAGATCAGTTGATTCTTTCCCTGTCTTAGAAAAAGAGTAAGTGTACCACATCATAAATAAAGAAAGCAATGTTGTCTTTTCCCCCCCATCACTGTCTTACTTTGAGGAGTCATTGCCATTTACAACTCTGACTTGAGTCTTCACTTAGTATATTGAAAGTCTTCCATTGAGTCACATTGTCTTTCATATTTACTGTTAGAATCTTTTGTAGTAAGCCATGATTTTTTATATAACAAGACATCATTTATGTGCATGTTTTACTTGCTTTGCACCAAATTATGGTTCAGAGCTTATGATGTTGAATACTTTTAAAGATATTTTTACTCCAAATGATCAGGTCCTGAGGAATCTGAATTCTTATTTATCTTGATTGTATAAAACAGCTATAATGCTCCTTTTATTATTACCAGACAGAGCACTGAGATAGTATTCTTCTATTCCTCAACCTCCTCGAGTCTGTTCCATCTCCTCTCTGACTGCATTGTATAGTCCCTCCCCAGAACCTCCTTGGTAGTTAAGACAAACTTTCCTAGATAATACCATAGATTCATTATATTTTTCCATTCACTCAGCAGCATGAAAGTTATGAAATGTAAGATGGAATTAACTAAAAATCCCACTGAATAATTATTGTAGAAGGTGAATAGCACTTATGTTTTATAAAACATCTCGTTTACAAATACAAGAATCATGAGCATGGGAAATGCTCACATACAGTAATAAAAATTTTCTCTCCAAATTAATCATCTTTTCATTGAAGTGTAGTCAACCTAACACTAGGTGACTGGTTGGTTACTGTAAGATATGGTAGTATATCAAGGGGACATGAATGCTGATGCTAGAATGTTGGACTTTCAGTCATAGCAATAGGCAGAACTTACCTGGTGAACCCAAATATATTGTATTTAAATCCTTGATATCTAGGGGCCCCTGGGTGGCTCAGTCAGTTGAGCATCCAGCTTCGGCTCAGGTCATGATCTTACAGACCGTGGGTTCAAGCCCCGTATTAGACTCTGTGCTGACAGTTCAGAGCCTGGAGCCTGCTTCAGATTCCGTGTCTCCCTCTCTCTGTGCCCCTCCCCCACTCACTGTCTGTCTCATCTTTCAAAAAAATAAAATAAAGACATAAAAATAAATAAATCCTTGATATCTGAAACAATGACTGCTTTGGAGTAGGATTGTGTGCTTCCACAATCTTGAAGAGGGTGTTCACTAGAACCCAGTTGAATTGGCACCCTGATCTTGGACCTTCAGCCTCTAGAACTGTATGAAATAAATTTCTATTGTTTACGAGCTACTGAGTCTGTGATGTTTTGTTATAGCACCTTGAGAGGACTAAAAGAAGACATTCACAGAGTGGGTCTTTCTCCTCCATGTGGTTATTAAGTATTTTACCCCAAAAGCAGCTTCTTCTGAGACTCAGAATATAGAATGATTTTGAGTGGTCCATCCACTCATTCTCAAACCTCCTTTATTGCTTTTTATTCTTCAAGTACTAAAAGACTTATACACCTGCAATTAGATACATGCTAACGTCTGATATGTTAAGCTAGTCACTATCACTCTAGAATAAATTGTACTATAAAGCCAGGTAACTGGTATAATTGAGGAAGGATTGTAAATATATTGTTTTTGGCTTTTGTATTGGGAAGAAAGATTTTCATCTTCCTAATATTAGAAATTCTCAAAACTACAAACAAATGCTCCATGAAGGGCAGCAAAAACTAAAATGATTAATGTTCATTACATCAGATTCTATCTTTGATAAGTTGCTTAAAATCAACACTAGGGCTTCAATTCATACAAAGATAATAGGTCCTTGGTCTGTTCTAATTCAAACCATTTTATCTAATTCTTCTTATTTATTAACTGTAAAAAATAAAAATCTTAACCTCACTCTTAAGGTAGAACAATCATTCATCTGGCCCCAGAATAAGCATAGATAACTTTCTTCATCTGAAGTTGAAATATTAAACTTTTAGATGTGGTATATTCTTGCATTTGAAATTTAAACTACAGGAAAAGAAACCACCCAGAACTTTTATACATAGTGAAATGGACAGAGAAGACAATCTAAATACAATATGACCATGGCAACCAAAGAATTCTATCTCAATAGCACTAGATAAGATTTTTGCTTAATTATGTCTTCTTAATATTTCATCAATACCTTAGTCACCATGTCCTGGAAGAGTTGATATCATAAATACATTGAATATTATCTTTAAATTTTTAATACAAAACACATATACACATATATTTAAATATGTATTAAATGTATACATTTTTCCACATATATACCATTCAAATAAATTATTTGAGTAATCAGGTATGCTTTAAAGTAGAGATAGAAGAAGGGCTCTTTTTGTTATGGCTAATCTAGAAATATTCTGATAGTGTAGTAAAAAGTGAACTGAATTACTCACCATCCAATATTGCTCACTCCAGGACAGTCTGAAATAAAAGGTATAAACAAAGAGTAAATTTTTTCAAATAAAAAAATAACTACAGTCATATTTGTGAACTGTTATTTACAATACCTTCAGATTTGTGTGGATAGTGCTTGGTGGATGAGGAAATTTATAAGGATAAAGACAGATAACAAAAGAAGGCAATAAGATAATACAGGGGCAGGGGAAATAATTTCTTTGATGTAAAAATACAGGTATGCATCTAAAATAGGCAGAATTTAAAGTTCTGTTATGTCCTGTGTTGTAACTATACTTTGCCATCCAGAAACATTCAACATATTTCATCTATACAAGAACACTATCGAGGGAAGAAGAAAAGAGATATATCCTGAATATAAAGAAGTAAATAAGAAAATGACAGTCGCTAGAAATGAATTACTGAAACAGGATTGCCAGTGGTTATTGGCATTGGAGAAACAGGTGGCTGAATGGATCAATCAGGAAATATTTTAGTCATTCATCCCTATTTCTCACCCCCCAAACTCTTAAAATATGGAGATGAAGTGTGCAACAGCTCAGATTGTATAGAAAAAAAGTTCATGATATTCTATCTAAAATCTGAAGGAAAATGTGTCCCTAAAACTGGAAGTTTGTGACATATGTACGTCTGTTTATGCACATGAATGCTTAGACATATTTGTGTTTGTGCTGATGTTCATTTCAGGCAAACGTATCTCTTTATGACTGGGTTAATTATTTATCTAACACTTTTATTTATGTTCACACACATTATTTTGAATTTAAAAGATCATTTGGGAATTTTTGAAGGAGAAGGAGATGATAAACAACCATTGAAAGATTATTAAGTGTAAGATTATCATACATTTTCTGATTAAGTCCTCACAGGAACCTAAATTTCGAGAATCTTCCACAATATTTAGACTATAATTTAGTACTATTTGTATTAGATATTTATTGCCTTAATAATGGTCTATAAGAAAAAAAAAGTCTCAGTGACACACACTAGTTGTATCCATTAATCATGAACCTAGTGCAGTTGATATGTGAGTCCTAATATTAACAGTACTTGCCCACATGTCTATAGGTCAGCTGGCTGTTGGCTAATGTAAGAGGCCTCAGCTGAGATGCTGAGGTAAACCTGACTGCTCTGTAGATCTCATCCCTCAACAAACTCGTTGGTATGTCTTTTTCATGGTGATAGCAGACGGAAAAAAGCACAAGCAAAACTGTGCAAATGCTTTATCAAGTCTCTGCTTGTATCATACCTTCTAGAATTCCATTTACCAAAGCAAATCACATGACTAGGACCAGAATCAGAATGAGAGAGACTTATAAAGTTAAACGATAAAAAGTGTAGACCCAGAAATAGATGGAAACTAATGCTCTTCAAGGAAATTAATCTACCACATCATAAAACATATTTTTTATTTATTTCTTTTATCTCTATCTCTATCTAGCTTAAAAAGAAGAAATATAACAACACTCAAGGGCAGAATTTATGACACCGATGTCTTTTGAAAACCTTACATCCTTTATAATGTAAACCACAATAATTGAAACATAGTAGGTGTACAGTAAATATTACTGATATTCTTGGAACTCAGAACATTTATAAAATTTATCTGAGCCTCTGAAAGTGGAGGCACATGCCGCCAGACTTCTGATGTTGTTGGATTCAGTGGTTCCAGCAGCGATGCCGCATACTACCTGTTTTCATTGTTAGCCATTCTAGGGCAAAGAATTAAACAACAACAACAACAAAAAAACAAGTTGAATACTACCAAATTAATCTCTTTTAATTGTGTTAGCATCAAACAGACTGGAAAATAATTGTCCAAATTTAGAAGACTTAATTCGGCAAGTGACTTAACACTTTCAATTTCAGGTAATGTTATTCTCATTCATCCTGCTAAGAACTAGACTGTTAAAAATTGAGTAAGTCCCCTTAGAAATCTACCTTTGTGGGAGATCTTAATCTAAGATATCTTTTAATGCATTCTTGTGATAAATTTAAGCATGTCAGGAGGCTTCTTTTAAGTTCTACTTTCCACCTTATAGTAGTGAACTATGTCGTCTTAGGTCACTTGAATTTAAAAAATGATACAGTCAAAAATATTTTACAAAATTTCTACTAAAACTTAAAAGGTTGTTAATATGGAAAATGGAAAGACAGAAATGGTGAACTTAAATTATGCTTTGAATATTTATTTGACCATCTCATTATCTCATTTTAGAGTATGAAAAGTATCACAATGAAATTTTCTTTGTCTTCTTTCTTTTCAAATATAAAATTTAATCTAATAATATTTTAATAATTATTATAACTCAANAAGCAATCTTTTAACCTTAGTAGTATTTCACCAATCATAAACAAATACTAATAGTACAGAAAAATTAACTGTTAATTTGGTAACATTCTGATTAGCAGGTTATAAAGAACATAAAAAACTGCTAGCACAAATGTGGAAATTGTCATGGAAAAAAAATACTGCATAATTGAGAGCAATCTTCAAAGCAGTCTGGAATTCTATATTCATTTTAATTTAGGGAGGGAGAAATGAGTTGTATTTTATAAAGAAAAATTCTGGATTAATATATGTTAATAAATTAATAATAATAAATGAAATAAACATTTAAAGAAAAGAACAACATATTTTTAAATATTTTACTCTAAGTTATATGCAATAAGTTTTAATTTTTAAAATGTTTATTTTAGAGAGAGAGAGAACAGAGGAAGGCAGAGAGAGAGGGAGACGCAGAATCTGAATTATGCTCCAGGCTCTGAGCTGTCAGCACAGAGCATGAAGTGGGGCTCAAACGCATGAATCATGAGATGATGACCTGAGCCACAGTTGGACACTTAACTGACTGAGCGACTCAGGTGCCCCTGCAATAAATTTTAAGTAGAAATAGTGCAGGAAATGTACCATGCTGTTCTCTTTGAGTTTGATGCCTCTGACTTTCTTGAACTCCAAGAACCACTTCTACAGAACTTTCAGTATCAACATCAAATATATCTCTTCTGAAAGACAATTACTCAGAAAAAATGACTTATCTATTGCTTATTTTGCATTATGGGGTTTACAACATTTTTCACCATTGAATCTGATAGAACTTACCTAGAAAAAATAAATTATAAATCTTTTCTTCATTTTATCTATGTTTTACTTTCATAGCTCCTTAAAGATCTATTTACTGAATAATCCAGTCTATAGAACTAGTTTACAAGTTTTCTAATATTCTTCCTTAGTCTGAAAAATGCTGGAAGTATATTATTGGTTTATTCACATGCACAAGACCTAGGACTCAGTACCATTTTATTTACTTCACACTTTAGCTCAGGATCTGGGATATCACAAACAAGTATGGGTTTTTACCCACTCTGACCGCTTTTGTATTATATTTTGCTGCCAATCTAAGGACACATTGTCTTTGTTGCTTACTGCACTGTGATTATTCTCATTTCCCTGCTTGGTCCCAGTTTATTCCATTTTTATTTTAGGAATAAAGCATTGTTTTAAACTTTGGGTGGAACATTGGCATTCCTGGAGAGGAAAAATTGTTTTCTCTCACCTTCAAGGTTCTGTTGACTGGTCTAAGAATTAAACTGGTATGAGGCAGATTAATAGAAAAAAAAAAATAAAGTTTAGTTACACGCAGCCAGAAGATCAGTAATAAAAGTGAGACCAAAAGAAATGATCAAAGCATTCAGCTTTAATAAATTTTAGACAAACAACAAACACATATATCTGAGAAATTGACAAGACAAATAAAACAGGTTTGGGAGTTTCAATCAGTAAACAGAATTTGGGGAAGTACAGTAAATTAGTAAAAGTATCAAGATTTGTTTAGATAAGCTTCCGTGGCCCTGAATTCCCTGTCTGTTATAGTAAGGATGTCTCTCTACCTGCAGATACTTTTCACATGGTACATTTCACAAGGGAGATTTATTTCCTACTTTCTGGAATCAGAGTGTTCTGTTTACACTAGCTGTTCCTTAAATAACTTTAATTTAAAATAATCTTTATGCCATTGTGACATATTTTGTGGTAGCCTCCACTGAGCCTACACAACATCTTAAAAATCTTCTTTTGGGTAGATTTTGCCTGACTACCAGCAAGGAACCTAAAATGTGTTAAAAGTTTTCTTAGGATGAATTTTGCCATCTTCTTGCCTCTCTTTAGTATTTTCCATTGATATGCTTTGTACTATGATTTGAATATCTAGGAATTATCATGAGTATTCGACCAAAGGAACCACGAAAAACAAACTAAAGAGGAAATGTCAAAGGCAAAACCCAAAAAGAAATTTCTTTAGATCAGGTCACAGTACTGGTGCCATTACCTAGATTGGATCTGGGAATGGTGTGGAAAACCAGAAGTTTAAAGAGAAGTCAGAAGATAGTTTGAAACATAACCTGAATTAAGCTAGAGGTGTAAACTGAGAATATAAAAGCCAATTTGGGAATATCGTACTGTCAAGTGACAATAATAAGACTATTGACTCTTTATGGATGGAATGTAGATGTAGTGAAGTTAAAGCAGTTAAAGTGATATTAGCATATTTTATAATTTATTTCATGAAAAGTCTACTATGTGTTATCATGTTGAGAATCTTTTATTAATAACAAATAATAAAATGGCAAATGATGGAGATATCTGTCATATATTTAATATCAGGTCTTGTGTGCCTTAAAGTCTGAAAAATTCTTCCACTATTAATGCCATCAAGATAATCTGGGCCAGCCCGTATAGTGTTGGACACCTTGAGGAAGGGATTATTTCAGATAATTTTTAAGTGTTTGATCAAGATTAAGTTGCCTGAATTATTTATATAATAGCACATACAACATTGGAAATAAACATGGGGATGAGACCACTTGCTCAATGGTCAGTACAATACAATACAATAATACAAAATAAAATATTTCTAGGCTTTAGTACTATTGTGCATTTAAAGAGCTTAAAATTATTCATTCCTACTCTGATTTTGCATTACTATGATCCAATGTTGTTAAATATAATAATTACCACCATGAGGACAATCGTATAAGATGATCTTCCAAAATTATTCTTCAAATACAGTTGACTATTTAAAAAAAAATCTTTCATACCTAAAACATATGCAATAAGTAAGAATGTAGAAGAACTCTTCTCAAAGATGGACACAGATCTATGGACCAAGTACCTTGAGGAAGCCCATAAACATAGGAGAATATGGTTGGTCACTGGGGCAATACTCTAATTTTGCCCATGTTAGTGAAATGAGAAACCTTCTACAGATTTTTTTCTAGCTTGAAAACCAAGGAATTTAAGCCATATTCTAAGGAGTATAGGAGGCTATGTAGTCTTAATTAATTATGGTTCAGAAATATATGTATGAATCCAATCTAAATTGCAGCTAACTAAGGCAATGGAGTTTCAGCAGTACTCGGTCAATATTCAGAATGACTCAGAAGAAACGTCAAGGTCTAAGGTCTACAGAGGGAGCCTATCATACCAGAACATTTAGCTAAGAATATGTTTTATTATTAGTTAATGTGCAAGTACTTTGTCTCTAACGTGGCAGAGCTGTAATGTGCCATTGATGATCATTCAAGTGAATAAACACACCACAGAGACTTTGATGCACCGATCTCTTACTTTTTCAAAAATAGTATACTTTTCTATTCTTAATAAAATTATAGTTTTATTAAATACTAATTTATTGCAAAACGTTATATTTATTATTAAATCTTTCATTGTCTATACACTATACACTCATCTTTGTTTTAAATTCTGTTCCCAGTTCTTTTCTCTTTCTTCACTTTCCCCTCCATTCTACCCCTGCCCTTACCTTCATTTTTTGTTGTATCTACTCATTTGTTTTTTATTCCTTCTTTCTTCACAATTGTTATTTAGCACATGCTGGGGTTTATCTAATATGCTAGTCAATTGTATATTATATTTTATATTATACATAAATATATATTATACATAACATATATGTTTCCAACTGTTCATTGCTATTCATTACCCAATTTATTATTGATCAATTTTCTATATACATTTATTTATGCTATTTGATATTTACTAAACACTTTTACTACTTGCATATATACATACCTATTATATATTTTTTATGTATTTGCCTACATATGTTTATATATACATAGATACGCACATATACACATAAACTTGGAATTCATTGTCTAGTTAGTGTTTGGTAAACTAAGACACATTAGTCAAAGCCAGGCCACTGCTTGTTTCTATAAATAAAGATTTATTGGATCACAGGCACATACATTTTTTAAATATATTATCTATGGCTGCTTTTGTGTCACAGCAGAGTATCTATGACAAAGACTTTATGGTCCTTTAAACTCTAAATATTTACTATTTGTTTTTCTTCCATAACAAGTTTGCCTATCCCTGGTTTTGTTTTCTTTTTAAGCAGTATTTTCATACACAGTATTTTTTCATGTGTTTATTAATTGATTAAAAAATATCAAGGTTAAAATAGATTCCACTGGACATT
>NW_027531917.1:13345638-13421568 GCF_008692635.1 Crocuta crocuta | reverse complement strand
CACAGAACATTAAAAAGTCAAATTGACAATAGGCCTAGCCTTCACACAGTCAATCTTAGCTGCTTACTAGAGCTTACTTAGCAGAACTAGAGACAGGGTGAAAAATGAACACAGGATATTTCCCTGGAACCCCCTGAGTTGGATCAACTGTCCCAAAACATTCAACTTAGATTTCTATTATACATAATATATATTACATATGGACAGGTATTCAATATGTAATATATATTTTGTGCATATATTAAAATATATACATACATAAGTATAATTCATATTATATTATATATAATACATATTATATTGTAATGAATATAATATATATGTATTCAAATTCTTCAAAAAAATTTAAACAAATTGTGCTTTTATTTCCAGATGCACAATTTTTCAACCATGTCCACTAGGGTTTTTTTGATATCTCCATAGCCACTTAAGAAGATGTCTCTTTAAGACCACAGCAGAAAGGGGATTCATAACTTCCTTCAGTCTATTCTCTTTACAAATTCAAAATAATTATTTTTTCCTAGATATCTCTCAAAAATAAAATGTACTCTAAAATCTCATTGGAGTCTTCAGAGTATAAGCTATAGATTTTCATGAAATGCACTAAGGTATTGAAATGAGATTCCATTTAATTGAGAACAAAAAACCTGCAATTGCTTTTTATCAGAAACACTTTGTCTTTCAGATTTCATTGCTATTAGGGCAGAAGAAATCTCAGTAACTTAGGCTTTCCATAAAACTTACTCCTTAGGTTTCTGCACACAGAAATAGTTGTAAGGGAAATCTCATGACTTTACTAGGATTCCCTACTTGTCTCTCCCAAAGAAGCAGCAGAAGTAAGAAGGCAGTATCTTGGTCAATATCCTTGTTTATTGCTAGAAAAAACTTCCCTGAAACATTGAAGATAAAATGATGTAAGGTATATTAAAATCATTTTGTGAACTATATATGCTAATATATCCTTCAGATATAAAATTTACTTGATAACCATTTTAAGCATTACTAAGGTTCTCTTTGCATTTTAAAAGTGTGCCCGCGTATTGAAGATCACAGTGCTCTACACATAGTTTGAAAAGTTTATATTGAAAGCATATAAATTAGCATACATTTTATAAGAACTTCATTATTTTCACTCTCTTTTGAATTCTCTATTTGCTCCTCGCTAGCGTATTTTTCCCCTAAAATAGTTAAAGTTTAGATACTTAAATTCCTAGGAGTTCTATGCTTCCACTTATGAAATATGGCTTATCAATAGATGAAGAATGAATTTTCTAATTACTATGCCTCACAACATCTTCAGTGCAGTCTTTCATGATAACAAAATGTGATGCCATTGACAGTGATTACACATCTCCATTCTCTCGAACTACCACACTGTAGACATTTTTGAAAGAATACCTAGTAAAACAATATTTACTTTCCTCAATTATCAGGCATTGGCAAATATTTTACTCCTCATCAAATATTTCACTGAATAATGTGTATCTTTGAAAATGGACACCAGCCACACAATTACACTAAAATTGTGAAATATACAGAGAAGTGGCAGACTGTCAATTGCTGGTCATGCACAGAAATGAGGGATTGAGAGATTGTATATTGCCCCTGATCAACAAAAAATATACAAATCAACATTTTGTGTTTGATGTTAAACATAAATAAATCTACTGGGAAAACTGGCTATAAATAGTACATTAAAAGAATAGCTTCAGATTAGGATACCAATTGAAAATTATCGAAGCAATACAAAAGAAAGTCTGTCTAAACATGGCAATTAAATATTATTGTTCAATTTGAATGATACAAAATCATCAGTGATAATTAATGCTATTATCAGTAAAAGGAGAATTTTATAAATGCTACATAATCTTTGTGATAACATGCAAAGCCAAGGATCATGATACAATTTATAGTAAGGATAGTATAAATTCTTTCATAAATTCAGTTGCTATATTGAATAAGTATGTGTATAAAAGTATATATAATTTGAATATTTTTTAAAAATGCAAAATCTTATTATAAACATATCTGAACACTTACCTATATGTAAAATAATTTCCATATAAGAAATAATAAAGATAAAATTTTACATATTTTAAAGTTATAGATCTTTCAAAGGACACTGATCCAAAGATTTCCAAATTGATGTAAGCAAATATAATAGACTTTCTAATTCAGTCTTTAATACCTGAGGCTCATCTCTTCTATATGTGGGATATATTTAACCTTGGGTATGTTGTTAACCTGTCTGAGCTTGAGCATTGGCCTGACAAATTTGGGTAGTAACCATCTTCACATACTAGTAAATATGAATATTATATAATACATATAAAGAGCATATACAGATTTGTAAGCTACTATACATTTCTCTGTCAATTTTTTTTTTTTTTAGTTTCTTCTGGAGTTAATTTGCTGAGACTGACAAATTCTTTTTCTGTGGTTATAAAAAATTATTTTCCTTTGTCTTTGTGGGGATAGACAACTAATAGATTCCAATATTAAATTTAAAGTGATATTTGTTTAAATATTTGCTATCATTGAAACTAAAAATCCAATTGTTTTGAGTGAAGGAAAAATAGTACTCACAAATGTTAAGTATAATAATTAATTGATGATGACTCTGAATTATATTTTTTGGATAAAATTATCCCTTTAATACATATATAGCCAATAGTGTTTTCTCTCATATCCTTCATTCATGTATCATTCAGAGATATACTTATGTGAAAATATAGCTCTGAACTGGAAAATAATTTTGCTACCAAGCAATTTATTCTATGGTATACAGATTGTAAATAAATGAGAACTTTTACTTAAAGAAAAAATACCTAAGATGAAGTAGTTGTTTTCATTAAGTATTTCAAAATATAAATACAACGTGTACATCTGTATTTAATTTTATATAATATAAATAGGGTAGTATGGACCTTTTAATGATAGTAATTCTCCTTATCCTTGAACACAGGATGTCTTTCCAGTTATTGTGTCTTCTTCAGTTCCTTTTATGAAAATTTTATACTTTTTATTATAGATCTTTCAACTCTTGGATAAATTTATTCTTACATATTTTATTGGCTTTAATGTTATTATGATGGGATTGTTTTCATTTCTCTTTTAGATATTTTGTTAGTGTGTAGAAATGTAACTGATTTTTGTATGTTGATTTTGTGTCCTGCAACTTTACTGAATTTATTAATTAGTTCTATACCCCAATAACTTTTTGGTGGAGTCTCTAAGATTTTATCTATACATCATGACAGCAGGAAATAAAGACAATTTATTTCATCCTTTTCATTTAGCCTGTCTTTTTTTTCTTTTTCTTAGCTAATTTCTCTGGCTTGGACTATGCTGAATAGGAGTGGTGAGAATAGGCACCCTTTTCTCATTCCTGATCTTAGAGCAACAGCTTTCAACATTCTATCACCAAATATGTGGTTACCCATGGGCTTGTCATATATGGCTTTTATGTTGGTGTATGTTTCTTCTATACCCAATTTGCTTAGAGTTTTTGTCATGAATCAATGTATTTTGTCAAATGTGTTTTTTTCTGCATCTATTGAGATTATCAGATGCTTTTCATCTTTCATTCTATTAAGGTGATGTATCATATTTATAGATTTGGATATGTTGAAATATCTTTACATTCCAGGAATAAATTCCATTTGCTTATGGTGTGTGATTCTTTTGATGAGCTGTTGAATTCAATTTGCTAATATTTTATTGAGTATATTTTAAAACTATATTAATATCTGGTAGAATTCAACAAAGAAGTAATTTGGTCCTAGCTTTTTCTTGTTGGATGATTTTCTTATTACTTATTCAATTACCTTACTAATGCATGCTCTGTTCAGATTTCCTATATCTTCATAATTCAATCTTGGTATGTTTCATGTTTCTAGTAGTTTATCCATTTTTTCTAGATTGTATAATACGTTAGCATATAATTGTTCACAGTAGTGTCTTATGATCTTTGCATTTCTGTGGTATCAGTTGTAACAATTCTTTCTGATTTTGTCTCTTCTCTTTTTTCTTAGGATAGCTAAAGTTTTGTGAATTTTATTTTTTTTTCAAAACTTAACTTCATTGATCTTTTACAGTTTTTCTAGTCTTTATTTCATTTGTGATTCTAAAAGGATTAAAGTCTTAAACATAAGAATTGGAACCAAAAAGCTCCTACAAGAAAAATGGAAAAAACTCCTTCACTGGTCATGGCAGTGTTGTTTTTAAATGCGACACCAAAAGCATAAATAATAAAAGTAAAAATAAATAAGTGGGGCTATATAAAATAAAAAGCTTCTGTAACTCAAAAGAAAAACCACAAAATGAAAAAGCAGCCTGTATAATTGGAGAAAATATTTATGTCATACACCTGATAAGAGATTAATACCCAAAACACAGAGTAGACTTGTACAACACCATAGCAAAATACCAAACATCCCAGATAAAAAATGGACGGAATGAATAAAGAGTTTTTCAAAGAAGACATACAAATGACCTACAGGTACATAAAGAGATGTTCAACATCACTAATCATTAGGAAAATGCAAATCAAAACACAATGATATACACATCTGTTAGAAGGGCTATCATCAAAAAGACAAGAGACTACAAATGCTGGCAAGGATGTGAAGAAAAGGGAATTCACACACTTGGTAGGAATATAAATTGGTAAAGCCGCTATGAAAAACAGTATGGAGGTTCCTCAGAAAAGTAAAAATATAAGTTCCATATGATATGGCAATTTCACATCTAGGTTTATATCCAAAGAAGATGAACTCACTATCTCAAAGAGGTATCTCTTTGATGCAGCATTACTCATAATAACCAAGACATGGAAACAGTGTGTCTATAAATAGATGAATGGATAAATAAAATGTAATATATAATTTATTGGAATATTATCTAGCCATAAAAAAAAGAAGAAGAAAATCCTGCTATTTGTGACAACGTGGATGGAACTTAAGGGCATTATGCTAAGTGAAATAAACTGGGCAGAGAGAGAGACACTTATTTGTGTAATCTGAAAATCCAAACTCATACAACCAGAGAGTAGAATGGCTGAGGGAAGGATAATGAGAAGGTGTTGATCAAAGAGTACAAACTTCAAGTTATAAGATGAATGAGTTCTGAGAATGTATGTACAGCATGGTGATTATAGGTAGCAATACTGTATCATACACTTCAAAGTTGCTAAGTAAATAGATCTTAAATATTCTCACCACACACAATAAAAGTGGTGATTTTGTGAAGTGATAGAAGTGTTAACTAATGGGGGTATGGCAATCATTTTCCAACATATAAGTATATCAAATCAACATGTGTATAAGTTAAACTTATACAATGGTATATGTAAATTATATATAAATAGAGCTGAACAAAATTAAAATATATTAAAAAATATTGAGGGAACTATTAACCTTAATGAAATATCTTTGTAATATTACCAAAAGAGAAGATTTTTATTTAAAGTAATATTCTATTAATGTTTTTCATGTGTTGTGGAAAGTTTAATACTGATGAGCCCGATCAAACAGTAATTTTATAAAGCTTGACCCTTACTATATCTCCTTTAGTATCTGAAATAATTCCAACTGATAAAAAAAATTAATGTATGGGGCACGTGGGTGGCTCAGTCAGTTAAACGTCCCACTTTGGCTCAGGTCATGATCTCACAGTCTGTGGTTTCAAGCCCCGCGTCGGGCTCGAGGTAACAGCTCAGAGCCTGGAGCCTGCTTCAGATTCTGTATCTCCCTCTCTCTTTGCCCTTCTAATGTTCTCTCTCTGTCTCTGTCCCTAAATAAATAAAGACATAAAAAATTTAAAAAAGACAAATTAATATCTTTTCTGTGTAACAATTTGCACAGGCTTGCATAGATTTTAATATTTTGGAAAACATCTGACTTATTTCATTTAGTATAATGCCTTACAGTTTTATCCAAGTGGTAGCAAATGGTAGGATTTCCTTCTTTATTATGGCTGGATAATATTCCATTGTGTAATTCTAAAAACATAGAGAGTGCATGCTATCCATGCCAAAGACAGTCTGCCAATTAGACGAATTTGCTTCTTTCAATATTTGCTAATGCAGAAGGATCTCATAGTTACAATTTTAATAATTAATCTTTATTTCTCTAGCTGGAAATTATACAGGGAAGAAAATAGGCATTACTAAAGGCCTGATACTTTCTCAAATATGCATATATTTGTATAAGCTGCATGGTAAAAGATGGGAAATTAAAAGCAAACACATGTGCTGTGTTGCAATGAGTAGGTAATTTTCAAAAACCTTCATAATCACAGAATTCAAGTGCTTCTTTATACCACAGAACATTAAAAATACCTCCATTTGCTTTTTTTTCTTTACTTCTTTGGTTTTTGTTTTTTGTTGTTTTTGGTGGTTATGGCTTTTGCCTTTCCATTTCTGATAGATAATGAAAGGAGAAAGGGCAACTCTTGAGTACTCTCTTGTTTGGTGACATCAGAAATTAAGAAGTCAAACGGGAAGAAAGAGAAAAACAGATGAGACAAAAAGAGTACATACAGAAATGCCGAAGGACAGGGAAAACTAATACTTTCTTTAGACTATGAAGCCAAAATGAAAAGTTGAAGTCACAAATAATTGGAATAGTACGGTTGCAAAAGTTTATGAAGCATATTTTATTATATCAATGTATTCATATAACATCCAATTATAATGTGTCTTTACAATAAGGTAGATCATCTTTAAGGAAAAGAAAGTGAAAGTAAAGATAAGCCTACATAATTATTAGTATGTCTCCTTAAGGGGTAAAAACATCTCCAAATAATAATACATTATTAAATATATTTATATTGTTAATAATATATTTAGTGTTATTGATATTTATTCATTATAAATGATTAATGCTAAATAAAAATGACAGTGCTATGAAATGACTCAACCTTATATAACACCAATTATCAAAAATATCTGCACATTAAAATACAAAGCCCTGCTTTGAGTGTTTGAAGGCTTGGATGTTGCTGAGCACTGAAGAAAACTTTCTCAGACTGGGGCTTAGGCTGAGTGGACGTGCAGGGTTGCCTCTGCCAGTGAGAACAACAGCAGCAGCAGACTGCACATAGACTTTATTTCATATTTTCTTATACAAAAGTATCAAAGAATATCAAAGCAAGTAAAAAGAGCACAAAGGATCTTTAGACATTATCCAGACATACCTCTCGTGGCTACATGAAGGCATGAAGGGAATACGTGTAGTTTCAAGGAATGTTAGAGACTTATGGCAAGTGTTGTATCTACACTGTCCCCTGGGGGATCACGGGGTCTCTGTCCTCATAATGCTATCATGGTGGACAGCCTTGAGACCAGAACATCGCTGATGTTTCAGCCATTACCTCATGCACCCTTCAGGATTTACAATACACTATAGATAACTCCACCCATGGACACGTGGACTTCTGCCACTCACTACATAAGGTCTTGGAAGAGTAACATAAGTCTAGAGAGCTATTTTCTCATCTCTACTATGAAGTGATTAAATGATATGACTATTTAGATCAATTTAACAATGATTATCTATCTATCAATCTATCAACTATCTATCCATCCACCTACTTACATATTTATCTAAATATCTATACACCTGTAATTCTTTCCCAAAGATGCCTGTATACCCAGAGCCTGACTGTCATAGATTGGGTTCCCCAGAAAGCTAAGGCTGACATACAGTTTAGCATTCATAGGATCGATGTTCATAGGGAAGGATTATGGCAAGATTGAACAGGGAGTAAGATTGGTGGACACATACAAGCCATCCGTGGACTCAACAGGGAATGCCAAATCTGAGGTGGCTCTTCAAAATGTTCCTAACTTGGACTGAGCCAGCTGAGACTGCATACTCTGTGTCTAGAAGTCAATGAAAAGAGACTGCCAGGGCAAAGGGCACATCTGTAGGAAAAGTAATCTCAGTTTAGGCAATTCCTGAAGAGGAATGATAGCTAAGGATTACCATACAAGAACCTTCTTGACATTTTGGATAAGTTCTTCAGTCCTGAAGAAGGAATACACATGGTGCTGCAGTGTCATGATGTAGATCATGTTTGAGAAGTGCCCCAGCTTTTCAAAGAGATTCACCATATCCTCAAATATTCAGGGTGTGAGCAGAAATAACCAGGGTGTCCAAAGCCCTTTTACAAAATAACCAACTCTGTCAGTGGAGTATGATGCAACAAGTTAATTTCCATGTTAAGTTTTGTTATAGTATAAATTCCTCAGAGTTTATATGGATTATAAGTCAGAAATCTCCCATAAACTTCTAGACAGTTTCTTCTATTCCTTTGAGGAAGTAGTTTACACACTCAACTCATCTTTTATTAAAAACTAATAATTTTAATGCCTTTTTGGTTACCCTAAAATAAAATTTATAGATAATATATCGTATCTGTAAATGTAATTTCAAAAGGTCAGTATAATACTATATAAGAATAAATAAGAGGAAAGTAATTTATAATAAAATAACATGCATTTCAATATGTAAATATTCAGGAATGACAAAATTAGAAGATGTGGTAAAGTAGTCAGATATGTGTACTATACAAAGACTGCTACAAATATCCTATATTGGAAAATCAAATACCACCAGAGGAGTTGTTATCAAGGGTCTAGTACTCAAAATTGGGAACAATTCTAAATTCCTGAACAGAACAAATTCAAATCTTCTTTCCACTCTACTATCATTTGCTTTTCCTGGAAATTAATGTATCTTAAAACTGTGAAAAAAAAATTGTATTCATAGGTAAAGAAGTTAAATTCCAGGGTGAAGTTCATTATCAATATGCTATTTATCCTTCTGAATGGCTGGTAGGACATTAAAAGCACATATGAAAAAAGAAACAATTATCTTTGCGTGAAAACAGTTGCAGCCTGCATTCCTTGACAACTCATTAAATACCAGTATTCCTCAATCACAGAGATAATCAAAAATGCTCCTTACACTTGCGTAGTGTTTCCAAGGGCAAATACTTTCCAGTCAAGCATTACACCAAAATGTCTGTTCAGCCATATAGAGCATGGATGAATTTCTAAGCACTGATTGTGTTTCCAGTGTTCTTATGTGAAATTTCAGCCAAGTCTCTTTATCCATATCCTAAAAAGAGCTGGGTACATTTAATATGAACTACTTTATTTGTTAAGGAGTTTACAAGGCATCCCCTTTTTCTGATTTTTTTTCTCATTAGACATGAAGTAAAGACAAATTACTTTAGTTTCTTGTGAGGACATGAATGCTTCTCATACAGACTGGGGACCTATTTTTCTGCTTAGGGTATTTACAATCATTAGAGAATAAACCATTCTGAGTGCCAATCCTCAAATACTTAATTAGAAATACTACCAAAATCCATGGCTGCTACAAGAATTAAAAGAAATAATGTAGAAAATCCAGAAATTGGCTCAGCTTATGAGCAGCATATAGTTACTGATGCTGGCATATTAAGCTACAAAATAGAGGAAATAACAAATGACAAATATAGAAAAGTACCTAAAATAGAGAGAGATATTAGACATATGTATAAATTCATCTCTTCAGTGACAAAATCCACTGATAAATGGGAAAATATGGAAGGAGAAACAGAATTGGTGTCTAATAATGCTGTGTGACAATATCTAATTACGTCCCACATCCTAACTATAGTATATCACTGGGATAGCTCATAGGTGAGTAGACCATACAATTTATCATCTAGCAAGCAATATTTGGGGGGAAAGGATGCTATTAATAATTACAGTAGTTAAAAAGACATAACCCAAGAGGGCACCGCACAAATTAGGACCAATGAAGACCTTAATCAAAGTTTTATTGTCCAATTCCATTGGTGGCATGGGTAAAACAATCTTGACATCTTTAACTTACTTCTGTTGTTTTCTTTTTAGCTATTTAATTCATAGATTGTTTTATTTGCTTCTATTTTAGTTTTTTTAGTGTCATCCTTATATTTTAGGTCATGATGTATTCTTTTTTATTTTTTTACAAATAGTTTATTCTCAAGTTGGTTTCCATATAACACCCAGTGCTCATCCCCACAAGTGCCCTCCTCCATGCCCATCTCCCCCCTCCCTCCCACATCCATCAGTCCTCAGTTTGTTTCTCAGCATTCAAGAGTCTCTCATGGTTTGCCTCTCTCCCTCTCCCCCACCATTTCCCCCCTTTTTCTCCCCCATGGTCCTCATTTAAGTTCCTCCTAATCCTCCTATACGTGCAAACATGTGATATTTGTCCTTCTCTGCCTGACTTATTTCGCTAAGCATAACACCCTCAAGGTCCATCCATGTTGCTACACATGGCCAGATTTCATTGTTTCTCATTGCCATGTAGTATTCCATGGTATAGATAAACCACATCTTCTTGATCCATTCGTCCGTTGATGGACACTTAGGCTCTTTCCATGTTTTGGCTATTGTTGAGAGTGCTGCTATGAACATTGGGGTCCATGTGCCTGCTTTTTCCGAGATTTTCTTAGCAAAATATTTCAATCTTGGTATAACAGAAATTTAGCTAAAACAATATCAACTATATTTTTAAGTATACTACTACCTGACAACTTCAAGAAGTTGAATATTTCAATCAGCCCCAAAATTTTCCTCATGTCCCTTGTCAATTAATTTCTGCCTCCTTGAAGACAACTGCTGTTGTCTATCAACATACTTTTTTATCACCATACTTTAGTTCTGTTTGTTCTAAAACTATAAATGACTGGAATACTACAATATTTACTATTTAGTGTCTGCATTTCATTCTTAGTAATGGTTTATCAATTCATTCTTGCTGTATTGTGTGTTATTAATTTGTTCCTTTTATGAATGTATAAATTTGCATTGAATGAATAACATACAATTTGTTTATACATTCTTCTGATAATGGAAATTTGGAAAGTTCCAATTTGGTATGGTTATGGATACAGCTGCTATCACTATTCATGCAGACAACTTTTTCTGGACATATGTTTTCTTTTTTATATATATAATCTTTAATGTTTATTTATTTTTGACAGAGAGAAAGACAGAGCGCTAGTAAGAGAGAGGCAGAAAGAGAGGGAGACAGAATACAAAGCAGGTTGAGGCTCTGAGCTGTCATCACAGAGTCCGATGGGGGACTCAAAGTCATGAATCATGAGATCTTGACATGAGCTGAAGTGGGAGGGTTAACTGACTGCAACACCTCTCAACATGTTTTCATTTCTATTGGATCAATACTTAGGAAGTGTGTCATAGAGAAGATGCTATGTTACAGCTTTTTTTTTTTTTAATGTTTTATTTATTTCTAGGAGACAGAGAGACAGCGTGAGCAGGGGAGGGTCAGAGAGGGAGTCACAGCCTCTGAAACAGGCTCCAGGCTCTGGGCTGGCAGTCAGCACAGAGCCCAACGCGCAGCTCAAACCCACGAACCACGAGATCATGACCTAAGCGAAAGTCAGACGCTTAACCGACTAAGCCACCCAGGCGCCCCTCTATGTTACAGCTTTTCAATGTTATTTAACCATCAATTATTCTTAATAGCAACATATGAGTTTCATTTGTTCCCCATTCTCACCAATACTTTGGCTTGTCAGCCTTTTTAAGCACTTGCCAATGTAAAGAATGTACATAATTGCATCTCCTTGTGCTTTTAAATGTCATAACTCTGATGACTATAATGTTGAAAAAAACCCATGTGCTTATTTGCCTTTCATTTGTAAAGTATATGTTCGTATAATTTATACATATTTTTATTTTCAAATTTTGTTATTGAGCCCCAGGATTTCTTCATATATTCTATATAAGAAGATTCATTTGTTAGAGGCTATGCATTTTTAGAAAAGCTTTTCCAAGTGTTGTTTCATTAATCATTTTTAATAGTGTTTCTTAAATAACAAAGTTTTACATTTTTATGATGTTCACTATAAACTCTTTTCTTTTTAAGGAAGGCAGTTTTCTGTTTCCAGTACAAGAAATCTTTGCCACCCAGACAAAGTCAAGACAGTCTCTTAAGCTGTCTCTTGGGAGTTCTAGAGTTTAATTTTTATGTTTATGGCTATAATCCATCTCCAATTAATTTTTATATTTGAGTTGAGATAGTTGTTGGGATGTATATTTTTTCTATTTGTTTATCCAGGAGTTTCAGCATCATTTACTGAAAATATTTTCCTTTCACCCATTGGGTTGCTTTGGACCTTTATTTAAAATCAATTATGTACTTAGTTTTTCCATCATGATTTTCTCTTCTCATGTCAACGACATGTTGTCTTGATTAATGTAGTTTTATATAGTAACTCTTAAAATCAGGTAATGTAAGTCCTAAAATTCCTTCTTTTTTTTAAAAAAAAGGTTTTGGTCATATTAAGTCTTTGGTTATACTAAATCTTTCAAAAAGATTTAAGTCTATTTCTTTTATTTTTGAAAATGTTTGTTTTATGAGTGTTGAAACACTAGTATTAGGTAAATGCTTCCTTAGAACCTTTATATCTTCTTGGCACATTAATCCTTTTGTCAATAAGATATTTTCTTCCTCATATCTTGTAACACTGCTTATCTTCAAAGTCTCCTTTTATCTAATATTTATATAGCTACCATATATTTTTGTTGTAATTCACACTGGCATGACATTTCATTTTTGACCAACTTTCTTTTTTCTTCTTTTTAAGTTTATTTATTTATTTTGAGAGAGACAGAGAGAGTGGGAGCTGGGGAGGGGCAGAGAGAGAGAGGGAGAGAGAGAATTCCAAGCAAGGACTGTGCTCAGTGCAGAGCACTGAGCTCGATCTCACAACCATGGGACAATGAACTAAGTGGAAATCGAGAGTGGATGCTTAAGGGTGCCTGGGTGGCTCAGTCAGACAAGCATCTGGCTCTTGATTTTGGCTCAAGTCATGATCTCATGCTTTGTGAGTTTGTGCCCCACATCAGGTTCTGTGCTGGTTGTGGGGAGCCTGCTTGAGATTCTTTCTCTCTCCCTGTCTCTCTGTCTCTCCCCCATTCTCTCTCTTTCTCCCTCTCTCTCTCAAAATAAGCTAAATAAATTTTTTTTAATTGGGACACTTAAGTCACTGAGCCACTCAGGCGCCCCAATGACAAATTTACTTTTTAAGCCCTTAACCTTTATATATTTAAAATGTGTCCCACATAAATAACATATAGCTGGATCTTGCTTTTTTTATATATACCATTTGAGATGTCTGACTTTTCATTTGTCTTTACATAATTTTCATTTAATATAATTAATGACTTTGTTAAGTTACTAAAACCCACTAATTAGTATTTATTTTCTATTTTACCATTCTTTCTCATTTTTCCTTTTTTTCTGTTTTTTTCCCTCAAAGATCAAACTATATTTTTATATCTTATTTTTTCATACCTATTGGCTTCTTAACTTTATGCCTCCAGATTTATATTTTAACGGATGCTCTAAAGATTCATATACACTTTATTCTTAACTCATTGATAGCTACCATGAATTGTTACACCATTTCACATATACAATAAAGACTTTTAAAAATTTACATTCATGAAGTATATAACAATTTTTCTCTCTCTTGTTTTTATACTACTATTATACTTTATATAAATGTACAAAATTATAAATCATAAACTGCAGTGTTACTATTCTGGCTTCATAAAGATATTTTGTAATGTTCCATAGTGCTTTTAGTGGTAAATTCTCCCTATATCTTTATCTGAATATATCCTTATTTTACAATTATTTTTAAAGAATATTTTCATTGAATATAGAAATGTTAGTTGACTTTATTTTTTCCTTAAGTATTTTAAAGATGTTTTATCATCTTCTGGCCTCTTTGGAACCAGTTAGCCAGCTGTCATTCATATTGCATCTCCCCTTTAAATAATTTATCTTTTTTTTCCTTGGGCTTCTTACAAGATTTTTCTTTATCATTTATTTGCAGGACTTTAATCCTGTTGTGCTTACTATAGTTTCTTTGTCCTACTAGGATTCAATGATGAAAAGGATTTGTTAGTAAATGTTTTTCTTTAATAAATATAGGCCCATTCAGGTCATGTATTTCTTCTTGTGTGAATTTTAGCAACTGGTGACTTTCAATGAATTAATCCATTTCGTCTAGTTTATCACATTTGTGGGCATAGAGTTGTTCATAGTATTCTTTTACTATCGTTTTATCTGTGGTGATGTCTTCGCTTTCATTTCTAATATTAGTACAGTAAACCTTGAATTTAAAGTAACATGTTCTGTGAGTGTTCTCTGAAAGACAAGCAAACATTTCTAATAAAGTTTAATTTGATAAATGAGACATGTTTTGCAATATGAGTAGTAGTACATGATGCCAAATGCCACATGATCAAAACTGAGCCAATGGTTCTTCTATCTCTCTCTCCTTTCTGTCTCTCTTTCACTGTAGGATTATGGGTGCTCATCTCCCATGCTCGGGTGTTCAGTCTCAAGCCGTGGTGTTTGGCAGAAATCAGTGATTTTTCAGAACACTGGAAAGTGCCCACAACTGCACTAGTGTATTTTTTGTCAAGTCAAAGCACTTATTTTAATTTTTTTTTAATGTTTTATTTATTTCTAGGAGAGAGAGACAGCGTGAGCAGGGGAGGGTCAGAGAGAGGGAGTGACAGACTCTGAAACAGGCTCCAGGCTCTGAGCTGGCAGTCAGCACAGAGCCCGACGCAGGGCTCGAACCCACGAACCGCGAGATCATGACCTAAGCGAAAGTCGGACGCTTAACCGACTAAGCCACCCAGGCGCCCCAAGTCAAAGCACTTATGAACAGAGCTTTCCTTTTCCATACAAGAGTAAACTTAGGAAAGCTGCTGCATGCAGGTATCGATCCTTTCCTCTGTTGCCTTATTGCCAATTACATTAAATACAGTATATGACAAGACTTTATTCATAATGTACTGTAGTCAACATCTGTTACTGATAGTGAAAGTCATCCTACACAATAACCCTCTGCTCTCTTGTCTCCCTCACACCACTCATGAAAGTTTTCAAAGTTAAGATCAGATTAATTTGTTTTTTTCTTTATGCTTTATATTTTCCTTATTATTTTGTATTATATTATATTACAGTATTATAATAATTTTATATGAATATTTTGGGGTCATGGAATGAATCATCTGAGTTTCCATTATTTTTTATGGAGAAATTCACTTTAATATACAAGTGTTTTGGATTACAACCATGTTTCTGGGATGAATTATGCTCACAAACCAAGGTTTTACTGTACTTTGTGTCTTTTCTCTTTTTACCTTAGTTAGACTGGATAGAAACTTACTGATTCTGTTGCTCTTTACAGACTCAGCTTTGGGTTTCATTAATTCTTCTCCATTGATTTCCTGTTTTTAATTTCACTAATTTCTGTTCTAATTTTTATCATTTCTCTTATTGCTTACATACAATTTAATTTGCTGTTCTTTTTCTAGTTTTCTAAGGTAGAGTCTTAGATTACTGATTTTAGATCTTTCTTTTTTTCTATGCATTCACTACTATAATTTTCCCTCTGAGCACTCCTTTCATTGCATCCCATAAATTTTGATAACTTGTGTTTTCATTTTCATTTAGTTCAAAATATTTTAAACTTCTCTTGAGATTTCTTCTTTGATATTTATCCATATTTAAGTTTACTGTATTTTTCTTCTGTAGTAGCTAGTCTGCTGTTAAATTCATCCATTAAAAAAGGCAACTAAAGATAGCCTACATTCTCAGGCAGTGGTTGTCAATCAGAGACAATTTTCACCCAGTAGACAATTTACTGTGTCTGGAGAAATTTTTTTATTGTCATGACTTATGGAAGAGACACTAATGCCATCTAAAATGACATTAATGATATAGATTCATTAAAATCTAGACTTAATTTCTCTGACTTGGAGATTTTCTGATCTGTTAACGAATTTAGTATCCACCACTCAAAACTATATATTTTATATGAAGACAGATCATTTGCAATAGATAACAATAGTTAAACATATAATATATGAGTGGCTAACTTTTCATAAAAGGTCAAAGTCATGAGGGACAATGGAGAACCACTACACTCTTCTGTCCTGGACTTTGTAGTCTAAAGCATAGAAGGGAATTTAAGAAAAAGCAAAATGAAAACGATGAACCAACACAAGAACAAAAAATTCTTTTTCTTGACATTTTTGTTGAAATTTCTGAGTATGAAATATTAAGATGTTCATGAGGAAAAATGATGACTTAAAGTTATTTTTAACTAAAATATAAACATTTTAAAAACACTATTGTGATAATCAAACATACAGAGGGATAAGAGGGATATAATACATCCTCTTTCAAAAGTAAGATATTAATCTTTATGAGGTAAATTATCTGTTGAAAGCAGATTATTTGGCAGCACATTTTCATAACAGCTCTTTATTAAAGATGTGTTACTTTTTTGTCTTGATCTTTCAATACTATAGTGATTATAATTTTTATTCCATTGGCCAAAAAAATATATTTCCATAAATCATGAAAGAAAACATCATTTTTAAAAATTTGCAATTAAAGCTCTCTTTAACTTTAGTTTGGTAAAGCAATTTGAAGCTTTATGAAACGGAAATGTTAAAATTATTTGTACATCACCAGAAAGCTTTGCATTATCTGATGGAAGTATTTGTGTTATGTAATTAAATTGAAGTGTGAATATCATTTTAATTGTATTCATTCTTCCCACATGGTGAACTTTAGCACTGACTATCTAGCAAGAAACTCCTGAATTGGTTTTCTAACAAGAATCAAATTAACTTTAATTATATTGTCAAGGTCTCCTTTAATTTTAATTTCCTTGATACATCAAATTTGTAGATAACTATTTAGATGCCACTGAGGGAAAACTGTTCAAATGGAAAGTTATTTTGTATCATATCTTACTTGTAATATTAAATGTTTCTATTTTTATAACATAATAGCTTTAAAAATATCATGAGCCCCACCCATTTGCCTTTGTTCTATCTAGGAAGTTATTAACGACAGGCTGTTCCCATATAAAATAATAACTTCCAGTGACTCTCTCTGAGAACATTCTTTTCCCTTAGTGTATGCTCTGCCCAACTTCAAGTAGTTCAGAAATGCCAGGTGATTTATGTACCAGGAATAATAATAAAGAATGAGTGTTGAGTGTTGGTGGATAAATACTATAATTCCCTCACCCTTTATTTTGATTCTATGTTCCACAAGGATTCCCACAGAAGGTTTCCCCTTCTGTGAAGACCAGTTGCCTCCACACATATTCATACATATCTATCCTTGGTTTTCCTCTCCCTGTTTTTTTTTAAGAGTATTTATTTATTTTGAGAACGAGAGAGAGAGAGAGAGAGAGAGAGAGATAACAAGCAGAGGAGGGGCAGAGAAAGGGAGAGAGAGAATCCCAAGCAGGCTCTGCTCTATCAGCACAGAGCCTTATGCAGGGCTGGATTTCCCCAACCACAAGATCATAACCTGAGCCAAAACCAAGAGTTGGTTTCTTAACTGACTAAGCCACTCAGGTGCCCCTTCCTCCCTTTCTCATTTGCTCACTCTTTCAAAGTGTTTTCTGGCATTGCCTTCCCAATAATCTGCATGCAACCAATCCTTTTCTCAAAGTCTACATTCAAAGAAGCTAAACTGAGACCACTAGTCTTGAAAATTTTTTGAGTGATTTCAGCCATTCAATGGCAAAATTAAATAAAAACTTATCTAATATGTAACGTATTTATACTAACTGCAAAACCATACAATGTGGTATATTATTATGGTTCTCTAGAGAAAATGACCAATAGGATACATATTGCAAGAGATTCATTTTAGAGGACTGACTCACACAATTATGAAGGCTGAGAGGTCCCATGATTTGCCATCTGCAAGGTTGGAGACCCAAAGAGCCAGTGTGTAATTTACTGTAAATCAGAAGGCCTGAGAACCAAGGGTACTTGTGATGTCGATTCTAGTATGGGACTGAGGCCTGAGAACCAGGTACACTGAATGCAGGAAAAGATGGATGCCCCATTCAAGTAATCAGAAAGGAAGAGGCAAATTCCTTCTTCCTCCACCTTCTTGTTCTGCTCAGGCTCTCAGCAGATGAGATTATGCCCATCCACATTAGGAAGGACAAATAGCTTTACAGGAGTCAACCAATTCAAATGCTAATTACCCCCAAAAACACCCTCACAGTCATGCCCAGAAATTATGTTTAACCAAGTATCTTGGCACCTCATGACTGAGTCAAATTGACACATAATATTAACCATCACAAGTGGCTTTCAAACAATCTTACAGAGTTGAGCATAAAGCCTTTTCTTTTATCATTTAGAAATTTCATAATAGCAAACCTCTGAAAACAAAATATTCTCCATGCAAGAATTAAAAGTAACTAAATTGAGCATTTTCTGAGTTGCTCCTTAACATATATAGTGAAGCACAATGGATTAAAGTAATAAGTGTGCTAAGAAAATTTCTTAAGCAGTAACAGAAAAACAAGCAATATTTATGGAAAATCAAACCTAATATGTTCTCTGTAAACATTCACCACTTTCAAAGATAAAAGAGAGAGGAGTGACATCAGTAAGAATGGTGGAGTAAAGGATTCTAAATATCTGTCCCTCCATAAAAGCAACAACAACAACAACAACAACAACAAAACCCTCAAAAACTGTCAGAATTGACTATTTTAGAACTCTGGATACTCATCTAAACCTTGCAATAACCAGAAAAATGCTTCATCAAGAAAAAAATATCTCAATATCTCTATGTCAGTAATAATTGTGACCTTTACTCATTTTTAACCCACTCTGGTCTATCTCCCACTTCCCAGCTCAGTGGTGGCCTTGAAGGAAAGAGCTAGCATTTCAAGTACAGGTAGAATGAGAATGGTATCTCACCAAACAGAGAAATACATCAAGAGACTTAACTTGTAATAATGAAGTAATAAAGATAGTAATAAAAAGAAACCATATAAAAATTATGAAGCTGAAAGTGACTAGAAGAACTAAAATGTCAACTTATGATACCTGGTAGGGCTAAATGCAGCATGAAGTATTTTAAAGAATTGGTTCTTTCCTATTGTTTTATATTAGGGTAGTATTCAAACAAAACAGAAAAAAACTAGAATCAGATATGTAACTCATTTATTTTCTCCTGCTAAATATACTTCACTATATTTAGAAATTACTATTGTTTCAAATGTATGCCCTTTTCAGATAATTTCAGACATCACAAATCAACAATAGTTCTAGTGTGTGACTGAAAGACTTGTAAAATAGGAACGACTAAAAAAATGCTTAATAACAACATCCAAAACATTTTTAGATTTTAGGTAGAAGAACTTATTAGTAGTTATGATAATATCTGCCCCTCTGACACCATACATGCTGATGAGGAACTACACTAAAAATACTTGCATACCTAGTGGCAGACCTCAAAAATTGCTTCAAACACGTGGCATATGCAAACAAGCAAAGAAAGCAATTGTTCCAAATCACTATCTATCTAAAAAGGATATAATAAAACATAAAGCTATTTATACATGCTAAATGCTCGATGGCAATGATAAATGTGAACCAAAAATCTACTAAATTTTAAAATAGCATTAAGAATGTCCATTATGCTACATGTTTTATTCCCAAATTTAAAAAATATATTTATTTTTTATTATAATATAAATATTAAAATGTNCAACTCTCTCTGTCAAATAAAACATCACTACATAAAATAAAATGCCATAATATCATAAGCAAAATTCACGGCTGTGTTAAAAATGCTATTCTCCAAGGGGTGTCTGGGTGGTTCAGTCAGTTAAGTGTGCAACTATTGGTTTTGGCTCAGGTCAAAACCATGGTTTGTGAGTTTGAGCCCACATCAGGCTCCACACTGACAGTGAGTCCTGCTTCAGAGTCTCTCTCTGCCCCTCCCCCACTTGCCCGTGCCCTCTCTCAAAATTAAATAATCGTAAAAACATTAAAAAAATTAGATTCTCCTTTGTGTGCCAAGTTTACTCTTTTACAGAAAATGTATTCTTGAAACACCTAATATTCTTTTTTTAATGTTTTATTTATTTCTAAGAGAGACAGTGTGAGCAGAGAAGGATCAGAGAGAGAGGGAGACGCAGAATCTGACGCAGTCTCCAGCCTCTGAGCTGGCAGTCAGCACAGAACCAGACGCCGGGCTCGAACCCACTAACTGTGAGCTCATGACCTGAGCTGAAGTGGGACACTTAAACCGACTGAGCCACCCAGGTGCCCCATGAAACACCTAATATTCTTAACTTTATACTTTTCTAATGAATTTTTAATTCTACTGAATTACACAACTTACAGGAAAAAATAATAAAATAATATTCTTCTCTTACTGAGTTTTAAAACTGTTCTTGCAAAGCTGACAAGAAATATATTTCATTTTTAATATCTTCCTATTTTAAATGTAAACAAAATTTCAATTTTTTCTGGCAAAAGTTTTTACTTGAAAGCAAATGAGTGATGATTTTAAGCACAACAAATAGCCTTAGAAATATCTTCCCTGGTTTTAATTGACTTTTGTTTTTACAGAAAGTAATTTTGTATAATTATTGTCTTTCCAAGTTATAATAAACAAAAGAAAACATAAAATAAAGATAATTTACAAATCAAGAACTATCCTTGAGTAATTGTTCCCATAACAATTACTGATTCCCTCTGGATTCACTGACTTTTCCATGCACAACAAAGTATGTGTGTTACTTAGCCTAATTTCATAGAATTAATTTCTTTCATAATACTCAATTACAAATATTTTGTACTGGTTGCTAAAGAAATAAGTTAAATTATATTTATAGGTGAAGTAAAATTAATTTCAAAATGTAAAGGTTTATCTATTACAAACAGCATAAAAATTAAATTTTTAGGATACACTTAAATTTTTCTTGCTTTTACTTATGTATTTCAAAGAGTTAAAATTATCATGGAATCTTTTAAAATAAAATACATCTTATATGGAACTGGTATAGGTCATGGTTTTATAAAAACACAAGCAACAAACAACTTCATAAAAGACAGCTTAAAGAAAAGGAAGCTAAAAAACAAAGTGGTCAACATAAAAGTACATAAAAAAAGGGAACTCAACTATAAAGAACCAATTATCGCATGCAGGAAAAAGACAAAAACATTAATAATAGATTGTCTTAACTATTTCAATAAAAAGTTATAAGAATGTTTTAAACAAATATATCAGAAAAAAGAGAAACATTATTGCAAATAATATTCAGTAACATATAATAAATGAAAATATTTTTCAAGTGTTAATTCTTAGGCTTTCAGCTCCTATTAATTTAAACCAAGAGGAGAAAATATTTGAAATACTATAAAATGATACAAACTGAATCAAATGAAATTAAATGTGAAATTTTCTACCTGGAGCTTTCTGCCCTCAGAGACATATAAATATTTGTGTTTAGGAAGAGAGGAAAATATACCTATAAGATAACAAATAACAAATGTGTGAACACAAACTCATGGTACATTTGCCTTAAAGTAATGGTCGAATATTATAAATTTATGATTATGCTACATATAATTACTACATGTAATCCTCTTAAAGGTTAAAATAGCCACAAAAAATGGTCAATACAATAATGTTCCAAGACACTACAAATATTTTGAAGGCCTATAAGTGAACCATAAAAATAAATGATATATATTTTTCAGTCATATCAAACTTTCTAATGACTCACCCTGGGAATATGGTGTTCTAACTTCTTCATTAATGAAATAAGAAAAAAGTAAATAGGACATCATTTTAAATCTTAGCTTTTCCTAAATTATCATCATTTAAAATACAGAAAAATATTACAATGAGATCTAAATACGATAAAAATAGATTAAGGTACTAAATGAAAAAAGTTAGCAAACTTAATTTACTTCATGTCAACTATGCATAAAATCACAAGTAAATCCAAACTCATTGAATTTGTGTGTGTGGTTCAATAACGAAAGGGAACTGAATCTAATCTGTGATAAAACATTTTTTGTTTATGTAAATGCAGAGTCTTTTAAGAATATCCAATCAAAAATAGTAAGGAATATTAATACTTTTATCATGGTCATTCATAGCTAGAATACAACTTTAATGGTAGGATGAATGATGCTGGTTGGCTAGTTGAAGGAATTACTTAATAGACCTAGAGGCTTTCAGCACCACACACAATATGGTAAAAATCTTTCATCACATCAGATTGCCAAAATAGTATCACCAGATAATGAGCTGTCAATTTTATATTAAAAAGTGAAGTAATTCCTTATAAACTGACATTCATACTTTTATTTTACATTGAGGAAATTCTGGCATTTATTAAGAATGAGAGTCTGCCCCTGCCCCACATCAGTCTCTATCTCTCTCACTCCTTATCTTTTTATCCTCAAATAGCTTCCTAAAAAAAGTATTAAGTTTTAGAAAGCTTACATCTGGCCTGCAAAATGTAGGTAATGACTGTGAACTCTAGATAGAGTAGAGATAGCTCATCTAATAACACTTTTTATGTCTAATTTCTTAGGGTTTTATCTCCAATATTTCTAATTTCCACATTTTAGCTATGTAAAGACTTTCGCTAGCAGATATAAATAATTCATTTAGGTTAATATTTAAGTGTGTGTGATATATTACTTAATATAGTACAATATTCTTATCTTTAAATAATAATGAAATGACATTTAGACTATCAATTCTTTACATGCTTGGTCTACTGTGCTCTGGAAAGAAAAAAAAAAGAATCTAGCATTTTAGCTCTAATATTTAGTATCAAATTACTAAAAATATTTTCACCAAGGTGACCTTCCTGTGGATTGGGAACATGCACACTTCATATAATAAGCAAAAAAATAATGATTTTGCCCTAGGCTATAATAATTTCTCAAATGCATCACTAAACAAGCTTACGGGTGGCTTAGATTTTACAGAAAGAAACCCACTTAAAAACATCATTAAATATATATGTGTGCCAATGATATGTTTTACTAATGGGGATTTTTTTTGGTCCAGTACTAATTTTCATTGTTGTTAATTATATTGAAATATGTGAATCGGTCCAGCCATGAAAATGAGCACTGAACCATGTATCTAGGGTCCAAAAGAAATCAGGGCAGCCTAATGAAAAGCAGGTAAAGGGCCTCATGAGGGTAAGGAAGTAGGTGGAATGAAATACTTAATACATGTTGTTGCTTTTTTAAATTTTTTTTTAAAGATCATTACGTTGGTGTTTTGGGGAATCTTTGGGGGAATTCTGAATGTATCTGAAGAAGAGAAACACTAATGCTTTCTCATTTAAAAAAAATTACTTAAAAGCTTAGGAGGAATGGAAGCAAGGGAGAAGTAAAAGAGGCAATATGAAAATGAATAGGTGCATGAAAAAATATGGAAATCAAGTTTCTTTAAAATTATTTTCCTCCTACCACACTTTAGAATTTTATATATTATGTCTTTAAACTAAGATACCCAACAGATAAACCTAATACCTCCTTTGATTACTGCCTACTATAATTTGTCAGAGTAATAGCTACTAAAATTTATTGTATGCATTTTCATAAAAGACGGTAGGTGGTGGTGGGTTGAAGATGGCAACATAGTAAGACTCTGAACTCACTTCCTCCACAGAGACACCAAATTTACACCTACACATAAACTTCAGTTCTTCCTGAAGAACTGAGGGTTGACTACACAAAAAGGATAGAGGGACCACAGGAGAACATCCGAGATATGGAGACATGATGAGAGGTGAACCCCTATCCCAGTGCAGTGAACTTCAGTGGAGGGAGGTGGTAGTGCTGAGGGACTGGGAGCAGATTTCTCTCCCTGGGTCACAGAAAAACAAAACAAAACAAACACAAACACTGTGGTTTAAAAGTGAATTCAAAGAAAAAGAAAAGTAGAATTCAAAGAAAACAGCCCCAGAACTCTACCAAATAGTGGGGAAACTGCTGAGACCCTCTCCAGGGTTGGAGGGGCTGTTGGCCACCACTTTTTACCTTTTTTCTCCACCTTGATATGCCAAGACAGGAGTAGTGTCTGGGAAGCCAAAGGGAACTGGTTGACTTATCAGGACCTGGTTCATAGCCCATTATGCCCCAGCCTCCCATCAATCCAGCCTCAATGAGCTACACATTGGGACACCACTGGACAGTGTTCACTACAGCTTTTGTCATTTCACTAAGGTGACATATGCACAAAGCATCCCAGTTCACCTCAGGTTCACAATTGCCTTAGCTCCAGATGACTTGCCAGTGTACCCCCCCCCTACAAAGCACCCTGGGACCCCCTTTAACTCTCTCCAATGTTCAAATTAGCTCTAACTATCCTGCTAGGACTATTTTTGTACAGAAAACCGTGGGATCCCAGTTCACACTCACTTCAGCTTCAGATGTCCTGCCAATACATCCTCTGTACAGAGAAGCCCAGGATCCCCTGGCCCATGCCCACATCAGTTCTAGCCATCCCCCCCGGCAGTCCCAGTGTCCTGAGAAAACAAACAGTTCCAGCTCCAGCCAGACAGTCAAAGCTATCAGGCATACACAGTCTACACAGAGGATATTCCTATACAAGGCCATTCCTTCAAGTTCAGTAGAAAGGACTCAAGTATATAAAATCAGAAATGAAAGAGTAGTTACAACCAACACCACAGAAATGCAAAGGATTGTAAGAGACTATGGTGAAAGATTATATGCTAACAAATTGGACAATTTAGAAGTAGTGGATAAATTCCTAAAAAACATACTATTTTCCAAAACTAAATCAGAAGGAAATAGAAAATCTGAATAGAAAAATTACTAGTAATAAAATTTAATTGGTAATTAAAAGCCTCCCAAGAAACAAAAGACCAGGACCAGATGGATTCATAGGTGAATTCTATCAAACATATAAAGAAGAGTTAAGACCTATTTTCAAACTATTAAAAAAAAAAGTAAAGAAAGTTTCCAAATACATTCTACAAGACCAGCATTATCCTCATTTCAAAACCAGATAAAGACACTAACAAAAAAAAACAAACAAAAAAAAAAAACAACAAAAACAAAAGAAAAAGGAAAACTAGAAAACTACAGGCCAATATTCCTAATGGACACAGATGCAAAAGTCCTCAACAAAATATTAACAAACCATATTCAATATTATATTTAAAAGATCATTCACCACAATTAAGTGGGATTTTTTCCAGGGATGCAGTTTGGCTAATATCTGCAAATCAACAAAATGAAGGCTAAAAACCATATGGTCATCTAAAAAAATACAGAAAAAGCATGACATAATTCAACATCTGTTCATCATAGAAACAGTCAACAAAAAAGATTTAGAGGAAACATACCTCAATATAATAAAGCGCATATATAACAAACCCACAGTTAACATCATACTCAATGGATAAAAGCTTAAAACTTTAAGATAAAGAACAAGACAAGAATGTACAGTCTCACTTTTATTCAACATAATACTGAAAGTCCTAGCCATAGCAACCAGACAAGAAAAATAAATAACATACATCCATATTGGTAAGGAAGAAATAAAATTGCCACTATTTGCAGATGAAATAATACTATATAGAATGTAGTATTATACCCTAAAGACCACACACACACACACACACACACACACACACACACAATTAGAATAAGTGAATTCAGAAAGACAGATGGTACAAATTTAATATACATAAATATTTTGTACTTTTATACACTAATAACAACAGAAAGAGAAATTATGAAAACAATCCCGTTTACAATTGCACACACACACACACACAAAAGAATAAAATACCTAGGAATAAATTTAACTAATGATGTAAAAGACCTGTGTTCTGAAAACTATAAAACACTGATGAAAGAAATTGGGACACAAGCAAATGGAAAGATATACCATGCTCACTGATTAAAAAAATTAATATTTTCAAAGTGTTCATAATTCCGAAGCAATACACAGATTCAATTAAATACCTATCAAAATACCAACAGCATTTTTCACAGAACTAGAACAAATAATTCTAAATATGAATGGAACCATAATAGACTTTGAATAGCCAAAGTAACTGAAAAAGAAAAAAAAACTAAAGGTATCACAATCTCAGATTTCAATATATACTGCAAAGCTACAGTGATCAAAACAATATGGTATTGGCATAAAAATAAACACATAGATCAATAGAACAGAATAGAAAGAAATAAGCCCACACTTATAATATGATCAGTTAATCTACAACAAAGGAGGCAAGAATATACAATGGGGAAATGATACTTTCCTCAATAAATGATGTTGAACAAGCTGGACAGATACATGCAAAAAGTGACATTCGACCAATTTTTTTTTTTATCTTTTTAAACTTTTTCTTAATGTTTATTTTTGAGAGAAACAGAGTATGAGCAGGGATGGAGGGTGGTGTGGTGCAGAGAAAGACAGAGATACAGAATCCAAAGCAGGCTCCAGGCTCTGAGCTGGCAGCACAAATCCTGACACAGGGCTCGAACCCATGAACTGTGAGATCATGACCTGAGCTGAAGTCAGATATTGACTGAGCATCCCAGGCACCCCAAAACTAGATCAAATTCTTACATGAAAGCAAAAACTAACTCAAAATGGATTAAAGACCTAAATATGAGACCTGAAACGATAAAACTCCTTAGAGAAAACAGGCAGTAATCACTTGGACATTGGCCTTATCAATATTTTTCTAGAATATGTCTTCTGAGGCAAGGAAAACAAAAGCAGAAATAAGCTATTGGGAAAACAGCAAAATAAAAAGAGTTTGCACTGTAAAGTAAACTATCAACATAACAACAACAAAAAAAGCATCCTAGTGAATGAGAGAAGATACTGGCAAATGATGTATTTGATAAGGGGTTAATACCCAAAATACATAAAGCACTTATACAACTCAACACCAAAAAGCAAATAATCCAATTAAAAATGGGCAAGTGGCCTCAACAGATATTTTTCCAAAGAAGACCTACAGATGGTCAATAGACAAATTAAACGGTGCTCAAAGTCATTAATCATCAGGGAAATGCAAATTTACCCAAAGAAAATGAAAGCACTAATTCAAAAAGATATATGTGCCCCTATGTTCATTTCAGCATTGTTTACAATAGACAAGATATGGAAGCAATCTAAGTGTCTATCAATAGATGAATGGATAAAATGATGTGGTATATTCGATGGAATGTTACTGAGTCATAAAAAATGAATGAACTCTTGCCATATGTGACAACATGGATGAATCTAGAGAGTGTCATTCTAAGTGAAATAAGTCAGACTATGACAAATACCATTTGATTTCACTTATATGTGGAATCTAAATCCACATAGACACACACACAACTGAACAAAAAACACAAAAACAGAATCATAAATACAGAGAATGAACTGGTGGTTGCCAGAGGTTAGGGAGTTGGGGGATGGGTGAAAGAGAGTTAAGAGGAACAAAGTAAGTCATGAGGATAAAAAGTACAGAATGGGGGATACAGTCAATAATATTGTAATAACATTGTATGGTGACAGATGTTAACTACACTTACAGTGGTGAGCATAGCTTAAATGTACAGAATTATGGAATCACTATACTGTACACCTGAAACTAATATATTTATTTTTGAGAGAGAGAGAGCAAGGAGGAGAGGGGCTGAGACAGAGGGAAGCACAGAATTTGAAGCAGGCTCCAGGCTCTGAACTGTCAGCACAGAACCCGATACAGGTCTTGAACTCATGGAATAGTGAAGTCATGACCTGAGCTGAAGTCAGATGCCTAACCAACTGAGCCACCCAGGTGCCCCTCACCTGAAACTAATATAATGTTATATATATCAACTATGCTTCAATAAAAAATATAGTTAATAATTAGGCATAAAAATACTATGTTAATGATATTTTAAAAAGTACCTCAGAGTTTAGCTATTGTAAATAATGTTGCAGTAAACATAGGAGTGCATATATCCTTTTGTATTAGTGTTTTTTATTCTTTGGTTAAATATCCAGTAGTGCATTTACTGGGTTGTCAGATAGTTCTATTTTGAATTTTTTGAGGAAGTCCCATATTACTTTCCATAGCAGCTATATCACTTTACATTCACCCAACAGTTAACAAGGATTCCTTTTTCTGCACATCCCCACTAACACTTATTGTTTCTTAAACTTTTGATTTTAGTCACTCTGAATGGTATGAGGTGATATATCATTGTCATTTTGATTTGGCTTTCCCTGATGAGTGACGTTGAGTATCTTTTCTTGTGTCTGTTGGCCATCTGTGTCTGTTTTTTGGAGAAATGTCTGTTCATGTCTTCTGTACACCTTTAACTGAATTATTTGTTTTTTAGGTGTTGAGTTATATCAGTTTTTTTTTTTGTTTTTTTTTTTTTACATATTTTGGATATAAACCCTATACTGACATATTCGGATATGTCATTGCAAATATCTTCTACCAAGCCAGCAGGTTGTCTTTTATTTTTGTTGAGTGTTTCCCTTGCTGTGCAGAAGAGTTTTATTTTGATGTAATCCCAACAGTTAAATTTTTCTTTTGCTTCCCTTGCCAAAGGAGACATATATAGAAATATGTTTCTATGGCCAATGTAAAAGATACTAAGGCCTGTGCTCTTTTGCAAGATTTTTTCTAGTTTCAGGTCTCACATTTAGGTACTTAATTCATTTACTGTTTACTTTGTGTATGGTGAAAGAAAGTGACCCAACTTGATTATTTTGCATGCTGCTGTCCAGTTTTCCCAACACCATTTGTTGAAGAGACAGTCTTTTTTTCCTTTGGATACTCTTGCCTCCTTTGTCAAAGATGTGAACATATATATAATGGAGTATTATTCAGGCATAAAAAAAGAATTAAATCTTGCCATTTGCAAAAACAAGAACTCTCTGTTTTTACATTTACAGATGGATCTATACAGTATAATACTGAGCAAAATAAGCCAGTCAGGGAAAATCAAATACCATATGATTTCACTTATATGGGGAATTTAAGAAACAAACAAAATGGAGCTCCTGGGTGGCTCAGTTGGTTAAGCATCTGACTGTTGGCTTTGACTTGGGTTGTGATCTTATGGTTCATGAGTTCAAGACCCAAATTGGGCTCCCCACTCATGGTGCAGAGCCTGGTTGGGATTCTCTCTCTCCCTCTCTTTCTGCCCCTACTGTGTCTCACTCTCGCTCAAATAAATCAACTAAAAACAAAAACAAAAACAAAGAAACAAAAGAAATGAACAAAGGGGGAAAAAAAGACAAACCAAAAACAAGATCTTAGCTAGAAAGAACAAACACATGGTTACCAGAGAAGAGGTGGGTGGGAGAATGGGTGAAATCAGTGAAAGGGATTAAGAGTACTCTTATTTGATGAACACTGAGTAATATATGGAACTGCTGAATCACTCTGTTGTACAACTGAAACTTATATCGCACCGTGTATTAACTACAGTATGTTAACTTATTTTAACTGGAGTAAAAATAAAATTTAACTTTAAATTTTATTTTTACTGATCAGGCTTAGGTCATGATCTCACAGTTGGTGAGTTTTAGCCCCATGTCAGGCTCTGTTCTGACAGCTCAGAGACTGGAGCCTGTTTCTGATTCTGGGTCTCCCTTATCTCTCTGCCCCTCCCCCACTTGCTCATGCTTTCTCTCTCTCTCTCTCTCTCTCTCTCTCTCTCTCTCCCCTCTCTCTTTCTCTCTCTAAAAAATAAACATTTAAAAAATTAAAAAATTAAAAAAAATTAAAAATACAGGGTGCCTGGACGGTTCAGTCAGATAAATGTCTTACTTCCAGTTTTGTCTCAGGTCATAATCTCACAGTTTGTGGGTTTGAGCACTACATAAGGCTGGGTAGTCCAGAACATACTTGGGATTCCCTCTCTCTCTCTCTTTCTCTGCCACTCCCCCACTCACATGTGCTCTCTCTCAAAGTAACTAAAGAAACTTTAAAAAATAAATTAATTAAAATAAAATAAATATGAAACTAAATATATGTAGTTCAGGAAATGACTCTTTGTTTTTGTAGTAGAACCATCTTCATGTCCCCAGAAAGTGATTTTCTTAGATCTAGGTACATGCAAGAAGAAGCAGATGCACTATTTTGAGGTTTGGGTGCAATACATGTGGAAGATCAAGAAGAACCTCCAAGCTAAGGCCTGGAACATGATCTTAGGAACTTCATTACTAAATTTTTTGTATCTTGTTTATATTGTGAGAAGCAACTTGAGGAATTAATGGCTGAGAATGCCATATGATATTTAAATTAATAATGATTATTCTCTCTAATGATCCAATTGTAAAAACAGATTATCAGTTATAACATAATAGGCTTCATAACAAGAAAAGGAGATAGAAGATCATAGAGGCATATAAGTGAAGATCTGTGTGTCTTTATGAGTGGAATTTTGGGTGACTGTTACCTCTAATTTTTTCACTATGATATGATTCATGGTAAAATATAAAATTTCTTCTTCAGCAAAAGAAAGGATTCAATAGTAGAAAAGTTATCAACATAAAGAAAGGCTTACTAGAATTCAAACTTTTCCCCTTTTTTTCATCAACATATAGATATCTCCTTTTAAGAAATACAACCACATTTTTAAAAAGTGAATTAGAATTATTCATAAGTCTGTCTCTCAGAAAATACTATGGAACTGGCAAGTAGAATACTCCTTAAGCAAAGGAAATCAGGAAAATCAATAAAATAAAAAATGCATTTACTTTAAAAAATGTATCAACAGACTGTTATTACTTTGGTTAAGTGTCCTGTCTTGTGGATTTTTATAAACAGGTACCTAATTTTAAAACAGCACTGGGCTTCACCAGTATCTCAACAGCATGATTTTATATGACACATTTATTTGGATTGCTATTTAGATGTAAACTATTTGGAATGGCTTTATCTATTGTTTGAATGGGTTACCTTGAATGAACTAGAAATGTATGCTGAAACTTCCAGCTACTGCATAAAATATTTCATTAACATCATGACCTCATTTGTTAAATTGAATTGCAGTCTTTTTACCAAATTTTCCCAAAAGATATTTTCTATTTTAGAGAAATCAAGTAAAAACAACACAAAAATGAGGACAATTAATTCATATCTTTGAAACACTCAAAATGCCTAGAATGCAACCCTTAATGCTGTATATGATACAAAATTGTAATTAAATTTCTATTTTTATTAAGGTTCAGGGAACAAACTACCACATACTTTGCAAACTTTTAAACTATCTTTATTCTTTACTGGCAGTGATACATTCAAATTAGATGCTCTAATTCTCTCTTTCTCCCTCTCAAACACCACACATACAAACATATTGACATATGTATGTGTATAATTTGAATGCAAATTAGTATTATTTGTAGAGAAAATAATATTTAAGATTTTATATGACTATTTTTATTGTTTTTGTATATAACTTCTACAAAAGAACTATTCTCATTAAACTTGTGGTACATAAGTTAATATGTCCTTGTGGTACATTATAAAAGTGCCAAATGCTTGTTTAATACCATGTTAGAGATTCCAACTTGTGTTTGAGCTGTGTTTGCTACTGATATAAACCAAACCTACTGGATGAAATGGAAGGATAAACCTAACAATAGTCAATTCTAAAAGCAGATATGCATAAAGAGTCTATGAAGTCAGACTGAGGCACAGAAAGAAACTACAGCAGATACGAGAACAGTAGAGCTTCCTCATCTTACAGCCATCTTATAACTATTTGAACTGAACGGAGAATAAAGCTTAAGGAGTTATTTTCTAGAAGGGTTCTATGTGATTCAGGAACATGTACTGATTTTTTTTGCAAGTGACAATGTGTAAAGTCAAGGGGCAATAGGGGCATTCTTTGCAATATTGGATAAATCAGAAAATAGCCTCAGCACATGGAAGATCCTACAGGAAAAGACAGTCAGTATGGGGTAAAAAGCAAAAACAGTGTTCAGGGAATTTGCTGGATGTGATAATACCCAACAAGAAGAAGAAAGTAACTGGCAGATGGAAAAGTACCATGTGGAGGACGCCTTGCCACCATAGCATACATATTTATAAACACATGGGCATACCTTCAATACTTCCCACAAATACGTGCATTAGACTGTGAAGATTACATAAGCTTGCTTAAAACCATAGGACTAGACAGATTCACTTTTAAAGTGAACACAAAAAGGGAAATCAGAAGTGCCAAGACCTGATTGTGAAGTATATTAGTATTGGAAAAGGAGAATCTGTGTGAACGCATGTTCTAACAGCAAAGTCAATGTCAATAACTTCAAAACCCCCTAATGTGTGTGTGTGTGATTTAGTAATGCTGTAAGATCCTGTTCCTATTTCATTCTGCCCCACACAGATTTTAGAAATTAAAAAAAAAAGAACATATTTACTCCTATTTTACAGCTTCCCTGTTAATTTTTCTTCTTAGTTAAGTCCCTTGCCGGCTTGATACATCTCTTTCAATAGAAAGAGATTTGTCTTGATTTTCCAGCCAACGTTTGAGGGTGTGTTGAGTTTGGCATGTCTGTCTCTTTCTATTTAGTTAAAAAGTCACCTGAGGGGAGCCTGGGTGACTCAGTCAGTAATGCATCCAAGATTTCACCATTTGTGACTTAGAGCCCCGCATCTGGGTCTCTGCTGTCAGTGCAGAGCCCATTTCATATCCTCAGTCTCCCCCTCTCTCTCTGACTCTCTCCTGATTGTGCTCTCTCTCTCTCTCTCAAAAATAAAGTATTTTTAAAAAGTACCCCCCCCCCAAAAGTCACCTGGGACAATATATGTAAGAGTGGAGGGACAAGGGAAATGGAAGCACCAGAGGATAGTTGAAACAGATCCTACAACATCTTTTATACAACAGAATTTTCTACTGTAGCTCCTGGTACTGAGAATGAGGCATTGGGATTCCCAAGCTCTATGGCCTAGCCATATATTCTTCACCATCAGTCCATGACTTGAATTCCAACTTGTGTTGTCCTTATGACATTTTTATCATACTTATAAAAATTATCTATAGCCTCTATTTTATCCTACTCCACTTGAATTAATTGTATTAGCAGTGAATGTTTCACAGCCCCCAGACCATTTATCAAACCTGAGGTTGTTTAGCAATACTATTTTGTAAATGCTTCCCAACAAAACGAGGCTGTGCTACTTTTTATTCTCTATTTTGGTCTTGATTTCTCTTTTCCAGTGACCTCATCACTAGTTTGTTTTTTCTTATTAAATAAAAATAAGAGGTTTTTACAATTTTTTTTATTTAGGAGGCCAGAGCATTCGTTATATAGCCATATCCCTGGAAAGCAAATAGACACACTCTAGAGACTATACATTTGTAGCAGGAAATTCTCAAGCAATCTCACATAATTGACACTTAAAAATCTTCCTGACCTTTTCCCACTTCTCAGTCAGAAACATTCTTTACTTACTGTGCTCCAACCACAGTTTCAATCCTCTCTCTTTGAACTGCAGCCGAGCTCCTCATAGTTATTTGTGTTTTTGGTATATAGCTAATCAGTCACAGATGGCAACGATTCTTGGTAGTTCTGAAGGAGTCCCCAATCATCAGCTGTTGGCTTAGATGTCTTAGCCAGCCTGAACTTATTAGTCATAGGCTGACATTTTATCGAAAAAATTGATTTTGTTTCCATTGAAAATTTTGTGTCAGAAGATATGAACTTACATATGAGCCCTCATGGCCCAGCCGTCACTAATATTTCCTTAGGAATTTTTGACAAAAATCCAGTGACTAAACATCTTTGTCACTGATTAGTCCTACTTTTCCATTTCTATCTTTCCTAAATGCTTCTGGTTCCCAGAAAATCTAGTGCCAGTGTCTCCACTCAACACAACCTGAAAGGTTATTCGTAGCATCTGTAGCCATGATTACCACTTGAAAACTCTTTACTAAGAGATTACCTGTCCTGGTTGGGTACAGCCCCTGGCATAGCTATAGGGATGTGATTTAGGCAACCTAGATGCTTTACTCAGTTTCAAAGATGCAATGCGAATTCCTTGGGTTCTTCTCATTTAGTAAGAAAATGAGTATGATTATCTTCTAGAAGGGGGGAGATAATAGTATAATTATATTTCCATCAACCAGGTGGTCCACTAAATACCACAGATGTGTAAATGCTGTTAGGTCAGGACAGGGTAGGGTAATGTTGCATCATGGTTTTTAAGTAAAGGTATCTTAGATGTTGACAAAAGCAGCAACCTCGGAAAAATTGAGGAGATGGTGTATGTATGTAATCAAGTCAAAAGGCATTGTTAGGGGCAATTTCTTTCCATTATAACAAGTTTGACATTACCTTAAGCTAAACAGGAACCATTTAAAGATTTTAAGTATAAAAAGAAAACTAAAGGTCAGATTTGCTTTTTACTTTTTATTAAATATTTTTATTTACTTCTAGGAGAGAGAGAGAGAGAGAGACAGCGTGAGCAGGGGAGGGTCAGAGAGAGAGGGAGATACAGACTATGAAATAGGCTCCAGGCTCTGAGCTGGCAGTCAGCACAGAGCCCAACGCGGGGCTTGAACCCACGAACCGCGAGATCATGACCTAAGCGAAAGTCGGATGCTTAACCGACTAAGCCACCCAGGCGCCCCTACTTTTTACTTTTTAGAGTGATTTCTCTTGTAGTAACATGGAGAATGATGACAGAGAAAGGTGACACGATCAAAACTGTAGTTAGGGAGACATCAGAGGCAATATTTGAGAATAGAGATGACAAATATTACAAAGAATAGAGAGTAAGTGGAGGATAAATTTTAGAACTATTTAGGAGATATCAGGAATACAGTGGGTTAATAAAATATTGAGTTAATGGAGGAATCTTTTAATTTATATATACTCAAACACTATTATAATATTCTGCCTCTGTAAATCTGCTTTCCCATTCCAGAACTTTACCTTGCACTAGGGATGGGAATGAAGAGAAAATTGGCTGGTATCCTAGTATACAAGCAACAATGGGTATGTTATAGGCAAGAGGAGTGATATCTGGGTTTATTCAATGTTTTCTCAAATGTTCTTCATCTAGGCCCACTGTGCATAATGGTATTACGTATAGGTAAGTTATTTTTAGGATAACTCAAAGAAAGGGAGGTATATTCCAACCATGGATCTTTCAGTTGCAACAAATACAGCATAAAAATATTAAAAGACTTGTTTTTCAGTATTAAAAAATATATTACCTTGAGCATCGTAATACTTTTTTCTTCTCTCTCTACTGTTTTCTATTAATACACTTTGTGGAGAAATGTCACAATTGAGGTTTCAATATAGAGTCATTTTTTAAATGGTAACCTAAATTTGGCAAAAGACTTGAGGGAAGTGTATTACATAGAAGGAAAACAATGGAGAAAGAAGGTTCAAAGAAAAACATACCTAAATCTTAATTTGCTATCAAATAAGCTGATAAAAAGAACATTCAGAATTTTGTGTTATCAAAACTTACCTTTAATTTAAATTAAAAAATAACTTCTGCCAACCCTAAAAGCTTTTTGAGGAATGAAGAAATCCTAGCAAGTATTTTGAATTTCACCAATCATAAGGCACAGCTATAATCTCTAAGAAACTTTAAAGTTGTAAGTCATCCCCAATTTTGCTTTTGTTATATCTTGAAATCATTAAGGCATATTTTTAAATGAAATCCCACCATACTTTCAGCGCTGCAAATTTTCAAAATACTTTCTCATGAGCATAGCAAGATATGCATTGCTTTGCAGTATGCATCAAATTTAGTGTATAAGAACTGCCTATTTAACTTACATTTATTTATAGACAAATTTTAGATAAAATGTAGGATATTTTTCTTTATTGATTATTCTTTCATTATTGCTGAATACGCAATTATTTAGGTATACATAACAAATAACAAGAATATCATGCAATGATATTAAATTTACCTAGAAATTATATCTATTCTTTACTTTAAGATCCTATTTATCTTGGTATTACTTTGGATTACAAACTCTAGACATGCAGGTTAACTCCACTAATGGCGTACAGAATAGCTCCTATCCTGAACCTCCAGAGAAAGCAGCAACCATTCACATAGTCTACAGTTGCAACCTCCAGTCTCCAGGAATAGGTTTTATCAAGGAATTCATTTTCACTGTCTTTTCAAGGATATGAGACTGCTTGAGTTGCTAGTTGCAGGGGATTCCAATAATTTTTCTCATACACTAGCCCTAGAAAATTCACCCCCTACAAAGGAAGAAGTCTCAAGAAATGAAGGAGTAGCAACAATTTCAAACTCTCACAGGAAAGAAAACTATTTGTTTTTAATTGTGTTTTGGTCTGAACTATAATAGAAATCATCTCTATTGCTATGTGATATGTTCACAATAAATGGGTTTTCAGAATGATTAAACGCTTTAGCCTCACTTCAACTATTATTTTCAAAAGCCATTTATTTTGGGCATAGTAGAAAACCATAGCAAATATTTATGAAATCATTTGACTCCAGTGCTGTTGCTATGAGTATCTTCAATATTCTCATCTTTCCTAAAGAGTATGTATCTTATGTTTTTGAAGTAATAACTAGAAGCAAATTCATACTTTTTTAGATTATTATAATTTACAAACAGCATATCAATTATTAATAATATTAATATTTAATTGTTTATTAATAACATAAATATTCCTGATTTCCCCTTATCCCTAGGCTAGCTAAGATAAACAGACAGGACACCTCCTGTCTGCCATTAACAACCATGTGCCCATCTGTCTGGCACCAGGATTTTGTTTTATATTGATTCAAACCCCAAATACTGTATATCTTTAAAACCCCCTTTCCCTCATGCCCATTAGTTGATGTTCACCGATTCATTGTCTCTTTGTTCACACCCACCATGTTTGTAAGCTTTCTGATCTTAATAAATACGGTGTAAGAAACCTTATTCGGGGCTCTTGTCTTTTCCTGGACATTAGCCAGCCCTCACCTATTTTAATCCTGCATCCCACTTTCTTGCTAGACAAGAAAGAAATTTAGAGTCTATAACAAATGCTAGTAGTGAATATATAAAATAAATTACCTCTAAATTTTCTATTGATAGTCAGTGTTTATTTCATTCCCCATTAATTAACTGACTTTCTCTATATTTAAGATTATTACCTTGAAAACATATTCTTCTTTTCCAGAAGTAAAATGATGTCCCTGGAGGCAACAGCTAGGGGTTCCCTTAAGTAGTCACATTTTCATTATTATGTCAAATATTACAAAGACAATTGTTCTTCTGAGCAGTTACTTCCATTGCCCCTTCACTGTTAGTGGTTTTACTCCCACAGAGCATTTTCTCTTAGAAATAATTACTGACTTCCAAGCTGTAATGAATAATAAGTTTCCTAACATTGGGAAATGTGGGGAAAAAACCCTGAAATTTCAATGATAAATAAAGATAACATTAATTCTTAAGTAAGGTATTTTTGTTTGTTTAACCTTGGCATTAGTGGTCAAGTTGTTCTATGACAGATCTGACTTTGCACATTTTGGAAACCAGAAAAGTGGATAACCATTAATTTTATAAAGATAACTTATTTACTGAAAATATATGTTAAACACCATGTTTTTTTATGTTTGAATATATACATGTATTTCTATACACATATATTTAATATAAAACATATGGACATATATTTAACACACATATATTTAATAATTGCATATCAGGTTATGTAACAATTGTTATGCCTTTATTGTGATCAAAGTAACTGACCATAATCCCTACAGCCAGGCAAATTTATTCACCAGGTCAAGATAAGCTTATAGTCATGTAGTTTTAGAATGCTCATTAAGATGAAATTATTTTACGTAAATTAATTTCATTGGGATATTCTGAAAACATTTTCCTAATTTCTATATCAATTTTATGCTTAAACATTACAAAATAAATATTGTTCATATTTAAAAATTAAAACATTTATATATTAAAATAATAATGAAAAGGAAAAAAATAATCTTATTCTTCTTGAATTCACTCAGAGAGAAGCATAATGAGGTAATAAGAATGAGAACAGCAATGGATTCAATAGGCAAATATTTCTTATATGAAAAAAAAACCAACAGTTACCTCTATATGATATATTCTAGTGAACTGTAATTATGATGTTTTAATAGTGGTTTTGATTCTTTTGGGACCAATTTGTACAGGCCTTCCCTTCTAGATCCAATCAAAAAATCTATGGACAATTAATTCAATTCCTATTCCTACCTAGGCATGCATGAATAAAAATTAGATAATTTAATGTGAATCTTGTATTGTTATCACACCAAAAGCATATAAGAGTACGCTTGAAACTTTTTCCTACTTACAGGTGCACTGAACTAAACATATTTTAATTGCTTTATGTGTTCTTACTTGCAGTATGGCTAATGAGCTTTAAAATAATATATTTCTTTCCCTAATGGGTAGACTTTTAAACTAAGTGTTTCAGAAGATATAAATCAAGTATATATTTCAAAATATTCCTAGGGACATTTAATCATATTATTTCATCAAACATTCTTGGAAACAGATCACCAAAGGTGTCCTAAGACCTCAAACACAATTACAAAAGTTAAATTATCTTTAAGTATTTTCCTAATAGAACATCAAGAGGCTTAGTTCCCATGCTGTGAGCCTTTATCATAAGTAATACCACATAACCAAATAATCTCTGACCACTAAAACCAATTCACTGAGTTTATCAAAATAAGATGCAACTACAGATAGTTTAAAATAGGTCACATTGCTTTTTGTCATCTTTGTTTACAGATATAAATAGAAACTCTGAATTACACTAGAGTAGTGGTGAAACCAAATTTCTGAAACTTTTTTCTCCTACTAAGATGGCTTTATATTTTAATTACAGGCATTAATCTCTTTCCTTCCTACTTAAAGTTATATACTTCATGAAAGATTTACAGTATTTATTATAGTTTTTCATTAGCCTCAAATTTTATTAGAAACTGGTAATTTATGATTCCTTCCAACTGGTGCTTTTGTTACCTGTTTTTGCTACCTGTAGGAAGCAGTCATTTCAAATGATGATCCTGTAAACCCATTGTATTTTGTAATTCATAAAATAATATTCTGTGTGTTTTGGCTCTAGAAATCTTAACTCCCAAATTCTACTTTTAGCTATATACATTTACAGCCAGGTTTTTTTTTGATGGGGCATCCGCCATAATTATTTCATATCAAGTTTAGTCTAACCACTGCTTGTGAATTCAGTCATCATTATTCCCACCCTACAATCCTGGCATTTTTATCCTTAGTGGAATAAATTAGAAACACAGATGGATAATCTGGGAAATATTCCACATGAATATTTTTTAAACACAATTTTTGTCAAGCACAGATTTTATAAGATTCAGTTTATAGTTTAATAAACAGGGTTCTGATTATTAACTGTACCATTTTCAAAATCAAATGAAACATGAGGAGATCTTTTACATAAAGACTTATACAGCTCTACTGCTTTAAGAACCAGTTTGAAATCCAAGCTGTCTTTTCCTTATGGTGTTAAAAAGCAAAGTAAGTTTGACTCAGGACAAAGAAAATGCTTTTGTATTCGGTTGATCAAGGGCCACATTTAAGTCTATTTCTTTAGGAAAAAGGTCACTGCCCTATGAAAAATATTAAGCTAAATTTGAGTGGGATGTGGTAGATCTCATATTTCAACTGATCTTTCGGTGCCTTAGTAATGATACTCTTTTCCTCTTATTTTTTCCCAGACGTCTTATTCCATTATGTCCTTTTTTCTTTATTTTCCCACTTGATATTTTAAAATGGTTAGTTTGCTTCTTTTAAATGTACGTCCATGGAGTGAGGACTTAACAGCAGACATAAATCCAAAAGTAGTCACAGTAGGATGACACAAGCTCCCACACATGCACATACAGCATCACCTGTATGTACATGCAATTTGAAAAGAATAGAAAGGGACCCGTTAGATCTTTGCCTCTCTTTAAACACCTTTGGACATGAACCAGGTGATAATATTGATAGGAAAATCATTAAAGACGAATTTACAAAAGGCTCAGTCTTCTAAAAATGGGAGACATTCAGAATAGTCACCGACAGATGACTAGGGGCATAAACAGTTTTTTTTTTCTGCATTACTATCCTACATGTCTACGTCATGGGACATACAAAAGGGGGAGGGGAGGTGGAGGAGAGAAAGAAAGAGAGAGAGAGAGAGTGACTTTTGCAAAAGTACCAAATAAGTGATCCAGCATCCTCCACAGGTGAACTGGGGTGGGAGTGAGAATACAGACTGCTGTACGGCTAGGAGCTGGGACTGCAGGAGTTCTTTAGAGTCTTTATTAACCTCAAATTTAGACAACACTAAGAATGTTTCAGATGGAATTTTGGAGAATTAAGGCCGTTCTTTATATACTGAGATAAGTGTTCAATATACATGAGATAATCTGTTGCTTAGTTTAGTAGACAGAAGATAGTTCATAGATAATTAGCATTGCATATTGAATAGGTAAAGTGGAACAAGAAATAGTAACTAACAAACATAGTGAACTAGACACTTTTATTTACCTCTCCAGATCCACACTTGGTCCTTTTCTGCCCTGTTTTGTACTACCTGACTTCCACTGCCTTTTTCATCTGCAGTCTGTGGACCTCTTGCTTCCTTTTGCTTTGACCCAATGGGAATCACTCAGAGGAGATTAAAGCATGAGTGGAGGGGGGTGCTTGGGTAGCTCAGTTGGTTAAACGTCCAACTTCAGCTCAGGTCATGATTTCATGGTTTATTGGTCATGATCTCATGGTTTGTGGGTTCAAGCCCCACATCAGGCTCTGTGCTCACAGCTCAAAGCCTGGAGCCTGCTTCAGATTATGTGTCTCCCTCTCTCTCTGTTCCCCCCACTTATGCTCTTTCTCTCTCCCTTTCTCTCTCAAAACTAAATAAACATTAAAAAAAAAAAAGCATGAGTGGAGAAACATGTGGTATGTTTATATTCTTGGGGTCACTGGGCCTGTAGTTTGGCCTCAGACCCAGTCTTCTACCTAAAATCAGAGTCCTGTTTCATGGCTGCTATCTCAAGACTAACACTGTCAGCAGATATAGGTTATTGCTTTTTATTTTTGCTTCTTCAGACCTAAGGAGTGTTAAGTTATACCCATTTTTAATAGTTTTTGAGTAGTTTAACCATCACTCATTGGTTCCTTTAGCTCTCTTGTCACTTTTGTTTCCAGTTCCAACATTGAAGGTTTAGGTGCCCCTTGTTTCCTAAGTCCCTGAAATATACTTAAAATGGTTCCTGGCATAAAGGAAGTAAATTAACATTTTATATTTTGAAATATTTTTCTCCTCAAAATAGCAGGATAGAAAGTTTATGATACCAATTTTATAACTGAAAGGTTTTCTTTATGCTTGAAAAAATGATCACACCAGAAATATTATTGTGTTTTATTTTTGTTGGTGAAATATTCAGTATTAAGAAGATATTAACTAGTGATATAATTGAACTGTTTAGTAATAAAAGACTCATATACCAATGTTTCACTTCTTACTTTTTTGCTTCCCTCAAATATATTTGTGAGTAAACTTTCCTAAATATCTTATGTCAGAAAAATACTATTTTATAGCACATATGCTTGGGCATATGTTCAATTGTCATCCTTTCTACACCTCAAGAAATAGAAATTATTACCTATATTTGCTGAGGATTAGAAAAGTTAGGACACTTGTCTTTTATTATTATTTTTTTAATGTTTTATTTATTTCTAGGAGAGAGAGAGACAGCGTGAGCAGGGGAGGGTCAGAGAGAGAGGGAGTCACAGACTGAAACAGGCTCCAGGCTCTGAGCTGGCAGTCAGCACAGAGCCCGACGCGGGGCTCGAACCCACGAACCGCGAGATCATGACCTAAGCGAAAGTCGGACGCTTAACCGACTAAGCCACCCAGGTGCCCCAGGACACTTGTCTTTTAATAACTAGTAAAATGAGGACTCAAGTAGCAATATTTGTTTTGCTTCCTACTACAGCATGCTATAATTTCCAATTAGAACTTTTTTTTAGATGTTGGCAATATAGAAAGTTCAGTTAAACATTGGCTCAGATTTCAAGAGACTTTAAGCCTACCTGAGAGGCAACCTGTATAGACTTGAAGACCATTTTTCAGGTTGAGTATAAAGGCAAACTAAAATTATCCTTGGGAATGATTTCATGATGTCAGCTTCCTTAAATAAATGTCAATTCTTTCTTGGTGTCCTGAAGAGACACTTAAGCCTCCAAATGTTCCTCCAAAGTTCAAATGACAAATGTATGCCATCTGGAAACTGCAATTAAGGACATTAAAATATATCTAAAAGGTTACTTCTCATTTACTCTTAGGATGCAGAAAGTAGGAAAAAGCTTTCCTTCAAATCTAACAACCAGTAAGAGCCAGATTATCTCAGAATCAAATTTTGTCTTGAACTCATCAGAGAGCTAAGGTTGCAGGACACTCAAATAGCCTTAGAGGTACCTGCCTTTGCTTAGAGGAGAAAACAAAGACTGGACTACAGTACAAATGAATAAATATTAGATGATTTTTTTTATTAATTGGTAACAGCTAAATGTTGTCTTTCAAGCTAGTGCAGAACTTCAAGGAGCCATAGACACAAGTAGGATTTGCACCACTCTCGGGTTCTACTCCATGGACTTTTCCAAGTTACTCATAAGAAGTATGGAGGGTAGGATGCAAAATCAGACAGTGTCTCTCAGTGGTATGGTCCTAGAAGAGCAAAGTGCTGTATGTGTGGAAAAGACAGAAACTCTGATCAAACATTTTCCTCTAAGGAAAAAGAGAAAGAAGGAAGGAAGGAAAGGAGGAAGGAGAGGAAAAAAAAAAAAAGAAGAAGAAGAAAACTCTTAAACTCCCTGGGAGTGGGGCTATTAACTTTTTCTCTTCTTGTGCACAAATCAAGAATCACTGTTGTTGAGGGAAGGTAAAGATTAAGTGGAGGGATATTGCAAACAAAAATCCCTGGGGTAGAGGCTGTAAACTGCCTGGAACCCTGATTAGTGATATCCCAACACTGCAAATGGGGCAGATCACTGAGAAAGTCTTATCTCTGAAATTCAGAGACACTAAATCTGCCTAACACTATCTAGACCAGGACATAAGGCAAGTGAAAAACTTCCCCACTGTCTAGCAAACTCTCCAAAATAAAAATTTAGAAGAGGTATGCCAGTTTCCAGCCTTCCATATTCCATAAATACTTCCAGTATTCTGTAAATACTATGTACCTCAGCCTCTCCTGCCCTATATATGCTGACAGTCTTTCAACTAGTTATCACACACACACACACACACACACACACAGGAATATTATTCAGCTAAAAAAATAGAAATTCTACTATTTGCAGCAACATGGATGACCTTTGAGGGTATTATGCAATGTAAAATTAGCTAGACATAGATGACAAATACTGCATGATCTCACTTATATTTGGAATCTAAAAACATCAAACTCATAGAAACAGGAAGAATAATGCCAGGAGTTGAGAAGTGTGAAAAAAGGGAGATGTTGGTCAAAGTATACAAACTTTCAGTTATGAGTAAATTCCTGATATATAATGTACTGCATGGTGACTAAAGTTAACAATACTGTATCATATACTTGAAAGTTGCTATGAGAACTTTGATATTCTGACCATAACAAAATGTTAATTATATGGGGTAAAATATATGTTAACTAACCTTATTGTGGTAAGTATTCTTCAATATATATGTGAATGAAATCACAACATTGATTACATACATAAAATTAAACTTAGACAATGTTATATGCTAATTAATTCTCAATAAAGGTAGAAGAAATTAAATCATAAAATAAAAAATATTTTTCCAATGTAAATAAAACATATTGGACAAATATCCTCAATATTTTAAGTACTCTTATAGACAACTGACAATTGAAAAGAAATGGTCAATAAGTAAAAGCAAAATTACTCTATCTTCCTAATAATCAAATAAATAAAAAATACAACAATTTTTACACATCAGTTTATATATAGAAAATATTCTAAAATAATACTGCAGTGAACACAAACATTCTAACATATAATTGATATGAGTGTAATTAGGTATAACCTTCCAGGTGGCGCTAACTTTTAAATAGTATATGTCCTGGGTAGCCTGGGTGGCTCAATCAGTTGAGCATCCAATTCTTGATTTAGGCTCAGGTGATGATCTCATGGTTTGTGAGATCAAGTTCTGCATCAGGCTCTATGCTGACAACAAGGAGCTTGCTTAGGATCTCCCTCTCCTCTCTTTGCCGCTCCACCACTTGCACGCATGCTCAAGCATGCACTCTCTCTCTCCAAATAAATAAGTATTTAAATAGTTTATGTCCCTTTATTATTTTTAAAGAACTTATTATTGCAAAAATTTATCTTAAAGAGGTCATCAGAGAAATATGCAAAGATATATGGAAAGGATGTTTATTTTAGCATTGTTTCTAATACTATAAAATTGATAATAAATACCCCAAATTTATCCATATTAAATAGATAAATTCAACATATAAGTAAAATTGCTCATATTGAATATTGTATTGTAGAAATGTTTTATTTTGTTCTTTATACACAGAAGTTTCTTATTTCATTAGTATTATAAAACTATTTTCACATTTCAGATTGAGAACTACACAATTAGGATTTTTTTTCATATTTCCATATGTTTCTTTTTATTTCTTACCTGATTTTTAAAACAACACTTATCAGTTTTAGGAGAAGGAATTTCCTATTTGCACAAATTTGTAATATTTTCTAAAAATAGTTTTTGAAATAAAAATATATGTATAATAAACACATATTTCATAATTTTAAACCTAGAGTAGAAGCAAAGTCAAAGAAACTGCTACCTTATCATTCTGACTTATAAGTGAAGTAAAACATAGATTCGAATATAAACATTTTTAAATGTTAGATTTAAATGAGTTCCTTGGTATAAAGTGAGGTTCTGAAAGAAATTAAGGACAAGCAAACAGACATGTATTTAAGAAAGATATGGGGAAAAGGCCCTCGAAGTACTGAACTTTGTGTCAGAATTGTCTCGCTCTTCTAATCCGAACTAACTAGAAGACAATTACTTGTATTCCTCCTGTATTTTTCATAATAGGGGTGTAGATGTCATAGGGATGCTGAGTAAGACCCCAGGGCCTCCTAAATTGCTGTACAAATGACTGCTTAAAGGATGACTAAAGCTATGCTAAGAAAGTGTGTCTTTAGAGTTTTACATAAGCATTTTTTAATAGTATAGATATTCACATTTCAGTTATTAAAGGGAAACCTAATATTGTTGTTACAAAATTATTTAACAAAAATTTTAACTTATTAATTTTAATAAAAAATGTACTCAATAAAATAAAAAAAAGATGTTGAAAGGAGTGGTGAGAGAAGGTATTCTTGTCATGTCATGAAAGTATCCTTTTCATAGTATGATGTTACCTGTAGGGATTTCTTTTTCAAATTTTTATTTAAATTCTAGTTAGTTAACATACAGTACAGTATTGGTTTTAAGGGCAGAATTCAGTGATTCATCACTTACATACAACACCCAGTGTTCATAACAAGTGTTCTTCATAATACACATTATCCTAAGTCAGTCAGAGAAAGACAAATATCATATGATTTCACTCATATGTGGAATATGAGAAATACAACAGATGAACATATGGGGGTGGGGGCAGAGAGAAGAAAACATACCTATAGGTTTTTATAAATATACTCTACCAAGTAAAGAAAGTGTCCCCCCGTTCCAAATTTACTGAGAGTTTTTGTCATGAATGTGTGTTGGATTTTGCCAAATGTGCTTTTTGCAACTACTGATGTGATCATACAATTTTTCCATTTTAATCTGTTGGATAAGATGGATTACTTACTTAATTTAAAAATGTTAAAACGGCCTTGCATATTTGGGATAAATCACATTTGGTAATGGCATATAATTCTTTTTAAACTTTGTTATATAAATCAATTTGCTAATATCTTCATTGAGAATTTTTGCATCTATTATCAAGAAAGAAATTGGTCTGCAGTTTATTTTCTAGTAACATCTGGTTTCGGTATTGCAGTAATCCTGGCCTCATAGAATAAGAAATAATTCTCTCTACTTCTATCACCCGAAAGAGATTGTAAAAGAGAACTGGTTTCATTTCTTCCTTAAATGTTTAGAAGAACTCACTAGTGAACCCATCTGGGTCTGGTACTTTATATTTAGGGAAGTTCATCACTATTTCAATTTCTTTAATAGCTATAGACCTATTCAGATGATCTATTAGTTCCTTATGACAATGGAATTGGTTCATTTCATCCAGGTCATTAAATTTGTGGGCAGAGAGTGGTTCAGAATATGTTTTTTTTTTTAAGTTTATTTATTTATTTTGAGAGAGAGAGAGACAGAGAGAGCAAGCAGGGGAGGACAGGGAGAGAGGGAAAAATAATCCCAACTAGTCTCTGCACACAGCCCGATGTGGGGCTTGAACTCATGAACTGTGATATCATGACCAGATTCAAAACAAAGAATTGATGCTTATCTGACTGAGCCACCCAGGTGCCCCCAGAGTATGTTTTTATTATCCACTTAATGTCCCTGGGGTATAATGACGTCCTTTCTTTTATTTATATTAATAATTCGTGTCTTCTCTCTTTTTTTCATACCGATTTTACTGATGGTTTCAAAAAACCATGTTTTGGCTTTGTTGAATTTCTTATCAACTTGCTGTTTTCAATTGCATTAATTCCTGCTCTTATTAATTACTATTGTTTTCTCCTTTTTACTTTGGATTTAATTTATTCTTCTTTTTCTAGTTTCCTAAGTTGGGAATTTAAGATTATTGATTTTAGATTGTTCTTCTTTTCTAATATATGCATTCAATGCCATAAGTTTTCCTCTAAACCCTCCTTTAGCTGCATCACACAAGTTTTGGTAATTTGTGTTTTTAGTTTCAATTCATTCAAACTATTTTTTAAATTTCTCTTAAGATTTCTTCTTTGAACCATGTGTTATTTATAAATATGTAGTTGAATCTTCATATATTTAGTGTTTTTCCAACTATATTTCTGCTACTAATTTTTAGTTTAATTCCATTGTGAATTTTACTCATATGTGTAACTTAAGAAAAAAAAGCAAAGGGGAAAAGAAGAGAGAGACAAACCAAGAAACAGACTCTTAACTATAAGGAACAAACTGATGGTGACAAGTGGGGAGGTGGTGGGAAGATGGGTTAAATAGGTGATGGGGATTAAAGACTGCACTTGTGACGAGCACTGGGAATTGTATGGAAGTGCTGAATTACTACATTGGACACCTGAAACTAATATTACACTATATGTTAACTAATTGGCATTTAAATAAAAATAAATAAATAAAAACAGATATTTTATGATTTCTATTTTTTAATTTGTTGAGGTGTATTTTGTGGCCCAGTATGTTGTATATCTTGGTAATTGTTCCATGTGAGCTTGAGAATGTGTATTTTGCTCTTGTTGGATGAAGTAGTATATAGATGTACATTATATCTGGCTGATTTATGGTGTTAGTGAGTTTGGCTGTGTCCCTACTGATTTTCTGCCTCCTGAATTTGTCCATTTTTGATAGAAGAGTGTTGAACTATGATAGTGAATTCATTTTTTTATCTTTACAGTTCTACCAGTTTTGATTCATGTGGATTAATACTTTGTTGGTAGCCACATACACATTAAGAATTATTACTTTTTTAAAAAAGAATTAACCCATATATTATTATGTAATGCTCATGATAACTTACATTGCTTTGAAGTCTGCATTGTCTGAAATTAATATAGCTACTTCTGCTTTCTTTTAATTAGTGCTAGCATGGCATATTTTCCCCCATCTATTTACTTTTACTCTGTATGTGTCTTTTTATTTAAAGTAGATTTCTTGTAGACAAAATATAGCTGAGTACTGTTTTTGGAACCACTCTATTTTTGTCTTTTAATTTATGCATTTAGGTCATTGACATTCAAAGCAATTATTGATATATTTGTATTACTCTCTATCATATTTATTATTTTCTATTTGTTGCTTGTTTTTATTTTTGCATTCTACTTTTTTTGCCTTGTGAGGTTTTAAGTAAGCATTTTGTATAACTGTCACTCATTTCTTCACATATTAGTTACTTTATTTATGCTACTTTGTGTAGCAGCTGCCTTAGAGTTTGCAATATAAATTTTCAAATAATACAAGTCCACATTCAAATAACATTATATCACTTCAATGGTGGTATCACATTACAATAACAAAATATTCTCAACTTCTATCCTTGTATCATTGCTTCATTCATTTCACTTATATATAAGCATAGATAAGCATGTAATAATAGCAACAATTTTATTTGATTATATATGCTTATGTATGTGTCATATACATACAAAAAATAAAAATTTTATTCTATTTTCATTTATTCCTTCCTTAAAGCTTTTTGTTATTTTATGCAGACCTGAGATTTTTGCCTATATTATTTTCCTTCTCTCTAAAAGACTTTATTTAATATTTCTTACAAGGCATGTCTACTGGCGAAAATTTCTTTGATTTATATTTATCTGAAAAGTATTTACACCCCCTTCATTCTTGCTGAAAATTTTTCAAGAATACAGAATTCTAGGTTTATTTGCTTTTCTATCAAAACTTCAAATACACACACTACTCATTTCTTGTTTGCATGGTTTCTGAGGGGAAGTAAAATGCAACTTTTATGTTTGTTTCTCTTTAAGTATGGTGTTTTTCCCCCCCTCTGGCTTTTTTCAGGATTTTTTTTCTCCTTCTTTGATTTTTTTATTTGAAAATGATATGCCTAGGTTTGGTTTTTTAGGTGTTTATCTCTCTTGGTATTCTCTGAGCTTCCTGGATCTGTGGTTTGTTTCTAAGATTAATTTAGTGAATTTCACAGTCATTACTTCAAAAAATATATATATTTATCTTGTCTTTTTTGTCATTTACCTTCTGATACTCCTATTCCACACGTAATATCTTTTGTAGCTTTCCCACCGTCTTTGGATATCCTGTTCTATTTTTTTTCCCTTCACTATTTGCTCTATTTGCTTTTTAGTTTTGGAGATTTCTAATGAGATATCCTCAAGCTCAGATATTGTTTCCTTAGTTGTGTCCAATCTACTAATGAACTTATCAAAGGCAGTCTTCATTTCTGTTGCAGAGATTTTTAGCTCAGCATTGCTTTCTGGTTCTTTCTTAAAATTTTTATTCTCTGCTTACACTGCCCATCTGCTCTTGCAAGCTGTCTAACTTTATCCATTAGAGCACTTAGCATATTAATAGTTGTTTTAAATTTCTGGTCTGACAAATATCCTTGCTATGTCTGCTTCTGATGCTTGTTCTGTTTCCTAAAATTGTGTTTCTGCATTTTGGTATGTCTTGTAATTTTTTTCTTCATAGCTGGACACGATATACCAGGTTTTAAAAAAAGTGCTGTAAATAGCCTTTTACTAATGTGATAAGATGTTGCAGGAGGAGAAGCATCTTATGATCTTAGGATTAGGTCTTAGTCTTTTAGGGAGCTTATGCCTCTGGACTGTGAACTTTACAAAAATTTCTCAATTTCTAATTTCCCCTTACTTGAGATAATACCTCAGCAGGACAGGCTCTGGATAATTAGTTTTCCCTAAGGGCAGGCCTTGTTAAGAACAGGGTACTCTGGACTATTTCAAAATGGTCCTTTTCCCTTTCATCTGCCAGGGCATCAAAGGATTTTTCTCAGATATATACTGCAAGAAGAGTATATATGTATATAATATATATATAGTAGAACTCTTAGAGGTAAGTCTCATAAAAATTTTGGGGCCCCTCTGAGACTGGTGTTTTTAAATTTCAGAGTTGTCCACATTGACCTTCAAGTAATTCATCAATTATAGTTTCCTAACTCACCTGCCACTGCTTTCCACAGAGATTTCTGCTAGTGGGTCATCATTCTGGTAAGCCACAATTCCCTGTATTTGTATGACTTTCTCTGCAATGGCAGGGGCCATGGTTGTCCTTGAATCCTTGTCTCTCTATAGATCCTAAAAAGTTGTTGATTTTTCAGTCTGCTCAGTTTTTTTTTTTTTTTCTTGGAATGACAACTTCCAAGCTCTTCACATGTAGAATCAGAAACCAACAGTTTTCAATAGAGTCATTTTTCAAATAAACTATTTAAATATTCATGATGCAAAATCTAAAATTTTGAATTAAACAGCACAGCAAATAATGAAACAATTTTTGATCATTATTTTTATGAAGAATAAGAGAGAAGTAGCAAAACCAGATTTTGAAAAATAATAGGATGACAGTTGCTATATAAAGAAAGATGTGTATCTGGGTGCTCCTGTCCATGCTCTGAATTTCAATGGAAATACCACTGATAATACAGGTCTTCATCAATTTTACTAGGAGTACCTTTCTGTAGTCACTCCTGCCAGACTAAATATGCACTGAAGCTCTTACCTTTGTGGAAGATAAAAAAAAAGTCACAGCACAGAATATGAAATGCCTCAGCAATGCTAAACTGTTCACTTCTGCTAGATTCAAAACTGCCATTTGCTAGGCACTTTGGTAAAATGAAAAATAAAAATAATAATAAAATAAAAAAGGGTTTTTAAATCTATATCACAGTGAAACAAGTATTACAAATCTGTACATCACAGTCAAAATTGGCCTTTGTTAGATTAGTAATAAAAGCTCAAAACTGCTTGCATGATAAATTTTCAGTGAAGTGAATAATCATAATGCCCCACAAACCAAATATTAATTTATAACTTATAATATTCAAGATACCATATATTAAAGGATTGTCATGTTGTAGAAAGGCAAATCTAAATTAAGACATATTGCATTGCATTCCCATTCTGGATAAGCTAATAAAACTTTGTTCAGAGATGATGTAATATTCACATCTTCTGATTGAATTAAAGGTTTCTGGTTGACTCAAAACAAATAGAAAAGTTAGGGTACATTCTCAACTCTCTTAATAACAAAGCAGTTTTAATCCCATAAATTAAAGCTATATGTCTATGTGTTTTACATTAGAGATTTAAGATATATAGGTAAAGTTTTCCTAAAAACCTCTTGTAGGATTTAATGCTTTGTGAGAAAAGTAAGCATCTAGAGAATATAGTGACTATCAACAACTTAATGAAAAATGTACAATTTTCTTCTAAATTTTGCTATCCAGATTGACTACTTTGGTAAATCATAATTCAAAGCGGCAATATTCTAAAGGGAAGATTAAATTAAATGAGCATTCTATTCTGATGACAGAATTAATCTTGGACAAATTTTTTAACCAATTTAGATAGCCCTGTAGTTTTGTATTGTTTTGTTTTTCTTCGTTTTTGTTCCACCTATCTTTAGCTGATGCACTTAGCATTTTCTGAATAACCCAATGCCTAGTATGTATCCAGAGTGAGTTTAATACAGTGGCATGCCCATTAAATTAGGATTTGCTTTCTCCAAGCAGTACTCGATATTTAAGTCCTATTCATTCTTTTCTCCCACCCAAATTTAAATGTTGCATATTCCTTTTCTTCAAATCTCTGTTGTCTAGTATCAAAAGAACAGCTCTTTTCTTGATGATGACAACTTCTGTTTTGCATATAGCATTGTCTGTATCATACTTGAGTTCTCCCATGTTTGCCCCATATCCTCTAAGAGATAAGGCCAGTGTCTTTGTACCCATTTGGATACTGAGCATAAGATTCTCTACATAGTAGGCTCCATAAATGTTATTATAAGTTAATTTTTAAAGAAACAAAAATGCATAATAGGTCTTTTTTTTTTTTTCTGTTTGTGCTTCTGTTTTGACTAGGGTAAAAAAAAAAGTCATTTTGGCCTGAACTTGAAGGAATTCTGAGGCCGTTATACCAGGTGGAAGAAATAGCTAGCATCTGGGAGAAAGAAATTAGAAATAATTAAGGTCAGCATATTACGTTTTTATTACCCTTCCTTTTATAATTCCCTTAAGGATTTTATTGTTTTAAAAAAAAATCATCTCTCTGATATTTCCACCTACTCATCTATGGTTTCTGATGTGTAAGCTCTAGATTCCATTGCTCAATTGAACTAGGTTACACCCATATTATAATTACCACTCACATAGAAGAGAATCCACAAAACTATTTGCACTAAGTACTTAAAAACCAAATGTATTCTCAAATTTATGAAGAATTTACTTTATATATAAATGCTACCAAGTATTTGGTGAGTTATGCATGTTTATCACAATGATAATATTTAGAGCAAAAAAATAAAAATTAAGTTTATTGTCCCACATTCTCCTGTGTTTGATCAAAAAATATACTATACCTGCCCTGACAACCAGAGACCTTAAAGTATAAAGTCTTAAATGCAAGGCAATGAAGACAGAGGAAGACACAGAGAAGGTCTTGTTTCTAAATTATTTTCAAACTTGAGTTGCAGCCAAGAATTTTGATTTTGTAAGCAATCACCTCACCAGATGTCTTGATATACCCCTGCCATGCCCTTGCTATTCCTTTTCTCAGTGGTGCATGTGCTCACATGTAAATAATAGATAGGGTACATTAAGACATGGGGTAAATTGAACAGGTTTATTTGGCACTGAGCAAACATCTGCTGTATAAAATCAAAATTAATCGCCATCATGAGTTTTGCACACTAACGGAATGTCATCCATTTAGACAATATCAATTGTCCTAAATAAAGCTTGAGCCCTTACTCTTCAGGGTCAGAATTCTGTGACACTGAGATCCAAAGCAATTGTATTTCTCATCATTTTCTGATCTCTGGGAGTAAGGGAGGACTAAATAAAAATAACATCAGAATGAGTGCAGGTGTTTTCCTCAAAGTCTTTGAAGAGTCTTCAGTGATTCTCCAGGAACCACTGATGTGAGTTCTTAGTTACAAGTTCTGTTCAATATCTACTTACTACTCTAGAACATTCATTAATGATGGTGCATTTCAAGCTGATGATGATGTTTAAAAACGAAAAACACCAAGCTTCATTTAAAACGAAACATGAAGGCCCATCCTGGATTTTTTAAGTATAATAAAAAATAATTCAAAGGTAGTCATAATATTAAAATGCTGGACATAAAAGTAAGCCCTTGATTTTTAAAAGAGAATACAGCATGAATTTGCAACAGTATTTCACTGTATGTAATCTTACTGGAACGATAATTTTCTAGATCTCCCTGAATATTAACCCTAAACACTCCGGCCTATACAAATACTAAAGATAATAATTCAAACCTACACACGGCCATATTACCTACAATGCTTTCCTACACATGGGCCATGTTACCTACAACCGAGACTAGGGCCACATTCTTCGAGAGATGATACCTCATAACTTATGCTAGCTTCCACTTAATTTATTGTAAACTCTCATAAAATGATCTTTCTTCTGCCTGCAAATTCTGTCCTATGAAGATATGTTTTTATTTTTTTATAATAAGTGTTTTATGAAAGAAATTTCTAGTTTTTCCTCCAAAAAATGGCCACATAGAAAGAAGATGAACTGTTAAAGAAAAAAAACGTGGATTCTAAAAAGCAAAGATAAAATCTCAAAAATCAATGGAAAATTTTAGGTTCTACTGTTCTTCATTTTTCATGAAATTTAATTCAGTAAGTCTGTACACAGAACAGATTTCTTAACTTCAGAAATTATGTCACAGAAATATGTATAAGTCTTATGTGATTCCCTACAAGATTACTTCTGTTACCTTTCTGCTTAACTGCTTATCAGCTAATTACATAATTTGCCTCCCTGCTTAGTAAATTAAAATCCCAATTCTCTTCTTATACTGCATTCACTCCAGATGAGTCAACATCTGTACACAAAGGATAGCGACCATTCAGCAAGGCTGCTGCTGTTTCCTATGGTGAAGTACTGAAAATGTCAGCAGGACTTAACACAGAGGTGAACTCTACATTATAAAGGTGAAAATATGCTGAAAATGTTTAACGAAAATGTAAATAAAACAGATCTATGTTAATCAATATCTCTATGTTTTATAACCTTTTAGAAATGTTATAGATATTAATAGATATAATTATATGAAACAGAAAGGGCTAATATTATTATCTTTAGTTTACATATAAGAAAACCGAGAATCACAGGAGCTATTCAACGGTGGTACTGGGTTTCAAGATATCTTTTTTTTTCCATTCACATACAATCTTATTTATACAATATTATGCCACTTTACATACCTCATATTATTTTTAAAATTATGGAAACTGAGCCCCTTACTTGAGTTACTTTGGTAACTGTATTCTGATTTCTGATGCTGTGAAGAGGGGAGTCAATTTTAAGATAGAAGTTTGGGGATAAAGGTTTAAATGAGGTAGGCCAGAATGAAATAAGAGGAGAACTTTGTAACTGTGGAAATATGTAGTAAATGAGGGAGGTGCTACAAAAGTAAACGAGTCATCTAGTACTATAGTTTGCTTTTCTTTCTTACTGCTGGAGACAAAACTTTGCCCAGGTAGCTAATTCTATTTTTTTTTTAGCCTTTCAATCAGCAGGTACTGTACTTTTCCCACTCTAAAACACTCAAATCTTTTACTTACACTTTCTTCCCCAAATTACTTAAAACCAACCTTCCCTTCTTCCTTGTTTCCTCATACATGCTCTCCTAACTGAATAATGAGAGACTGCTCAAGCTGCTTCAAGTTCCTTTGAAGGTTTTTCTTGTTCTCTTTCCTGATCAGGAAGCATCCCACATTCAAGTATCCAATTTTCCTTCTATCAGAGAGCACATTTTAGAGTGCTTTCAAGTAGGAGACTGAGCAGTACAAACTTGCAAGGAATTATGGTGGCTCTCCAACAGTAAAAGAGAGGTGGAATTGCCCTACAGGGTTTGGATAGGGCACTAGAAAGTGGTCTAATGTGATAATGATTTAGTGATAGCTCTAATTATAGCAAAGCTCACCCCAGCAAATGAGTATTGAACACAAAGCCATTTAGCAGGAAGTTGCAGGCTTCTCTGGTGGCAGAAATAAAAGCTGCACATCACTGTTTGTTAGTAATAGGTCATCATTTTCCTTACTCAAAGTTTTTTCCTTTTCTCTGAATGTGTGTGTAGGAAGTAGCACTAGTCCAAATTTGCTATTATTTATTATTATAGAAAATTTCCAAAAGTGAAAAGTGGCTAGCTTTAAAGGTTCCATACCATTAGTGAGCAATGTGACTGAACTGCTCATTAGACTAGTTGAAAAGGAAAAGTAAACAGGAAATCATTTTTGGATCTTTGAACAAAATAGAAGCAAGACTATTATCATGATTGCAATTGTTATTTTAAAATCATAGAGATCATGGAGCTAATTTTATTCAGAAATTAAGGCTACCTAATTTTTTATTCTCTAATTTCAATTATCATATACATTTCTGTAAGGTGTGTATAAAGCAAGTCTTTTGAGAATATTACAAAGGATCGTCAAAACTTAAAAAATGAATGAGGAGAATAATTTTCCCTATTGCATTAAATGTTAGAAACAATATAATGGACCAGCATGAAAATCAAAAGGTTAAAATATTTCTGGATCTCTAAGAATGATATTTTACATGCTATGTGTATTAACATTTCATAAAAGAATATGTTACTTAAATGTAGATTTGGTTAGATACACAAGCAATGAACAAAAGAATCACAGAGATAAAAGTGCAAAAGTTGCTGTTCCCTGTTCTAGAATCATTCATAGAAAGAAAACTTAAAAACAAAGTCTTCCAACATTCTATTGTAAATCACAAGGCTCTTCTTTTTGTAGAATAAATGTGGATGTGGCTGCCCATCATACTTTCATTCAATCAAGTATTTTATTAATCTCTGTAGTACCCATGTTCTCAGCTTACGTTCATTAAACACTTTCTACCTATGATTTGGCTTCCCTACTACACCACCCTATAACTAGAATGTAATATGGATAATTTTATGTTAGTTACATTTCCACTCTTATGAGGATATCGGCCATTGAGTTCAGGGTCCACCCTAATCCAGTATGCCCTCATCTTAACTTAAGCGCATCTGCAAAAGCCCTATTTCCAAATAAGGTTATGTTTTGAGGTCTCAGGTGGACAAACTTTGCAGGAATATGATTTAACCCATTACCTCCTCATTCAGAGATGGCCATTAGTATATTTGGGTTTTGGATTTATTTATTATACTTTATTTCAACAACAGAGAGTAAGCCATGTAGAAGAGAAAGACATAGAAATGCCTGCAGCATGTCATTATCACAACTATCCTTCCTAATTAGTTACAAGACTTAGATGTTAGAATTTGTGATAGGTCAAGCTGACCTAAATGACAGGTCTGAACTGCATTGCTGGGCAGCTATACTTTAACCTTGACTTAATTTAGGTGACATACTGAATTGATTCCACTGTAGACCGAATGTCTCCTAATACAGTAAAAAATAATTTGTTAGAAAGGCAATAATTCATAAATATTTGGACCAACAACTATAGAAAGTGAATAATATAATGTTTTCAAGCACATTCACCCAAAACGACAAGTTCAAACTTACTAACAAAAATGTATCTCACAAACATGGCTCTGAAATACAATAAGATTAATGATTCAAAGTCCAATGGATGAAAAGCAAATCACTTGATTTATTTAAGAGAGAGCATCTGTGTGGCTGAAGCAGGAAAAATTTCCTAACAACACCTAAAAGATGATATTTTACAATTTGTAAAGATGCTCTCAATATTTTACTTCAAATAAGTATGAAATGAGCCTCATTGCATGGTTTCTTATAATAACCTAATATAATAAAGATCAAATAGCCTCTGTCTCTTAGATACATAAGAGCTGTATCACCATAAGTAAATTTCTAAACTTCTCTCAGGCTCATTTTTCATTTCAGTAATTGGGCCTCATAGATTTGTTTTGATGATCTAATAAGGTGATGCTTAAACATAGTATGGGGTTTGGCCTGTGGCAATCATTAAATAGTAGCTATTCATTAAAACAAAATTCATATTTATTAACTTATAATAAAATGTGTACACTTCCAGTGTCCAGAATTATTTTATCTATATGTGGAAGTATTTTTATGGATTAGGGCACTTGGGATCTAATTAATAAACAGAATATTTCAAGATACATGGAAGAAGGATGATATTGAAAAGTATTTCAAACAAGCCCTGATTAAATCTAGTGAACTATTTTCCCCTCAGAACTGAGCAGACTCTTGCAGTAATACAGAGTTTGAATATAGCAGATGCTTCCTTTTTTTACCCTTCCCAAGTTAGATTAATATTAGAAAGCACTGGTTCTTTGGATTACTATTTCTGAATTTATTATTTTTTTTAATGTTTATTTGTTTTTGAGAGAGAGAGAAACAGAGTACGAGCAGGGGAGGGGCAGAGTGAGTGGGAGACACAGAATCTGAAGCAGGCTCCAGGCTCTGAGCTGTCAGAGCCCAACACAGGGCTCAAACTTACAAACTGCAAGATCATGACCTGAGCTGGTCGGCCACTTAACCAACTGAGCCACCAAGGCGCCCCACTATTTCTGAATTTAAAGAAAACCACTAATCTATGAATGTGTTAGGTCTTCAAATAGCCCACAATTGGTTATATTTTTAATTTTTTTTAAACTTTTATTTATTTGTGAGAGAGAGGGAGAGAGAGAGACAGCATGAGCAGGGGAGGGTCAGAGAGAGAGGGAGATACAGAATCTGAATCAGGCTCCAGGCTCTGAGCTGGCTGTCAGCACAGAGCCTGATGCGGGGCTCAAACCCACAAACCGTTGAGACCATGACCTGAGCCAAAGTCAGACGCTTAACCACCTGAGCCACCCAGGTGCCCCTATACATTTTTTTCTTTACATTAATTCTTGTCTTAGTTCCCTAAGACAGCTTTACTATATATATGTGGCTATTCCGAAATGTTTTCAGGTTCTCATTTAAAAACAACTTATTTTGAAAAAAACACACAATTTATTGTATTTATTTCTAAAATACTGACAGCATGTAGATGTTGATACTAACTAGTTTATTTATAAGGTTTTGGATAACTTTACCATACCATGTCCTGACTCCAGCTAGTAAAGAAAGAATTAAGTTATCTATGGCATGATAGTCACTCAGCCTTGTAAATGAATGTACAAACACATATAATGGAGATTTTCTTATTTTATTCTTGTTACACAGCAAAAAAATATTTGTCATATGTTTACCACAATTAAGACTTTAAAAGGCCATTTTTAATTTTTAATCTTTAGAAAATGTAGTTGCAAGTTTAAAATATATTAGTGATGTCACTATTGGCAGATGACATGATACTTTATGTAGAAGATACATAAGGCTCCACCAAAAAATTTCTAGAACTAATACATGAATTAAGCAAAGTTGCAGGATATAAAATCAATATGCAGAAATACCAAAGCAGCAGAAAAAAAAATCAAGAAATCAATCTCATTTAGAATTGTACCAAAAACAATAAGATAACTAAAAATACACCTAACTAAAGTAGTAAATGATGTTTACTCTGAAAACTATAGAAGACTTATGAAAAAAATTGAAGTGGACACAAACAAACAGAAAAGCATTCCGTGCTCATGGATTGGAAGAACAAACATTGTTAAGATGTTGATACTACCCAAAGCAATGTACACATTTAATATAATCCTTATCCAAATACCACCAGCATTCTTTCAAAGCTAGTTCAAGCAACACTAAAATTTGTATGGAACCAGAAAAGACCCTGAATAGCCAAAGCAATCCTGAGAAAGAAAAACAAAACTGGAGACATCACAATTCCATATTTCAAGTTATATTACGAGCTGTAGTCATCAAGACAGTATGGTACTAGAACAAAAACAGACACATAGATCAATAGAACAAAATAGAAAACCCAGAAGTGGACCCACAACTATATGGTCAACTCATCTTTGACAAAGCAGGAAAGAATATCCAATGGAAAAAATATAACAGTCTCTTCAACAAATGATGTGGAGAAAACTAGAAGTTGACATGCAGAAGAATGAAACTGAACAATTTTCTAAAACCATACACACAAATTCAAATGAGATGAAAGACCTAAATGTGAGACAGGAAACCATGAAAATCCTAGAGGAGAACACTTCTTTGACCTTGGGTGGAGCAACTTCTTACTAGACATATCACCAAAGGCAAGGGAAATGAAAGCACATGAATTATTGGGATTTCATCAAAGTAAAAAGCTTCTGCAGATTTAAGGAAATAATCAACAAAACCAAAAGATATTTGCAAATGACATATATGATAAAGGGTTAGTATCCAAAATCTATTAGAACTTATCAAACTCAACCCTCCTCCCCCCAAAAATGACTATTTAAAAATGGACAGAACATGTGAAGAGACACTTTCCCAAAGAAGAAATTCAGATGGCTTACAAACACATTAAAATATGCTCAACATCAGTCATCATCAGGGAAATACAAATCAAAACCACAGGGATTCCTGGGTAGCTAAGTTGGTTGTGTCCCACTCCTCATTTTGGCTCAGGTCATGATCTTGCATTTCATAGTTTGAACCCCACATCAGGGCTCACACCTCATACTTGTCAGAATGGCTAAAATTAACAACACAAGAAATGACAGGTGTTGGCAAGGATGTGAAGAAAGGGGAGCCCTCTTGTACTGCTGATAGAACTATAAATTGGTGCAGCCACTCTGGAGAGTAGTATGGAGGTTCCTCAAAAAACTAAAAATAGAACTACCCTACACTCTACCAATTGCACTATTAGGTATGTACCCAAAGATACAAAAATACAGATTCAAAGGGGTACATGCATCCTACTGTTTTATGTTTATAGCAGCATTATCAACAATAGCCAAACTATGGAGAGAATACAAATGTCCATTGACTGATTAATGGATAAAGAAGAGGTGGTATATATGTATGCATGTACATATTTGTGTATGTATGTATATATGTATATGTATGTGTATATATATATGTATACATACAATGAAATATTACTCGGTCATCAAAAAGAATGAAATCTTGCTATGTGCGATGATGTGGATGGAGCTAGAATGTAGTACAGTAAGCAAAATAAGTGAATCAGAGAAAGACAGATTTCACATGATTTCACTCATACATGGAATTTAAGAAACAAAACAGATGAACACATGGGAAGGAGGGGGGAAGAGAAGAAAGGAAAACAAACCACAAGAGACTTATGGATAGAGAACAAACTGAGGGTTGATGGAAGGAAGTGGTTGAGAGGTGGGCTAGATCAGTGATGGGTATTAAGATCAGCATTTGATGTGATTAGCACTGGGTGTAAGTGATGAATCACTGAACTCTACTTCTGAAATCAATATTGCTCTGTGCATTAACTAATTAAAATTTAAATTAAAAAAATAGAGAACAAACTGATGGTTATCAGAGGGAGGATGGTACAGGGGTGAATTAAGTAGGTGATGGGAATAAAGGAGTGCACTTATGATGAACACTGGGTGATGTAAGTGTTGAATCACTCTATTGTATACCTGACACTAATATTACACTGTATGTTAACTAACTGGAACTTAAATAAAAACTAAAAACCAAAACAATAAAAAATCCAAAAAACAAAAAAAAACAAACAAATACATGAATGACTTGGAGAAAAAATATCATGTATCATTCCAAAAATTTGTCAAAAAAAGGACTAATTTATAAGTTGATCTGTCAAGTATTATTAAATTATATATATATAGTAACCTAAGTGAAGGTGCAACAGGAAACAAAAAAACCTTCAATGGAATCTTCAGAGATTCAGCAAGATAGATGAAAAGCATATGTGATATGAAGGAATACACTATACATTTAGTAACTGTAATTATAACAATTAACATGGCAGTGTTTTATATAAACTAAAATGGCAGATATAGTGCAAAGGACTTGAGGGTTTCTCTGCCCTTAGCCCAAATCGGATCTTGAACTCAAGACTCTGAGATCAAGACCTGAGCTATCAAGAGCCTGGCACTCAATCAACTGAGCCACTCTGGTGCCCAGGCACCTAGGTGCCAGTCATGTATTCATTTATAACATCAGTTTCTTCCTTTGTAATTACAGAGTTACTGTAAAAATGGGTTACTGTGAAGATTAAAAGAAGCACTTTAGGGGCACCTGGGTGGCTCAGTCAGTTAATCCTCCAACTTGGGCTCAGGTCATGATCTCACGGATCATGAGGTCGAGTCCAGCACCGGGCCCTGCACTGATAGCTAGGAGCCTTCTTCAGATCTTCTGTCTCCCTCTCTCTCTCTCTGCCCCTCCTCCACTCATTCTCTCTCTCTCTCTCTTCCCCAAAATAAATAAACATTAAAAAATAAATAATATAAGTGACTTATAAAAAACAAAATATTGGGGCAGCGGTGGTTCAGTAGATTAAGTGCACGACCTTGGCTCAGGTCATGACCTCACTCACAGTTCCTGAGTTCAAGCCCTGCATCAGGCTCTTTGCTATCATTACAGAGATCCTTTGGAAACTCTGTCCCCCTCTGTCTCTGCCCCTCTTCTGCTGGCATTTTCTCCTCCTCTCTCTCATTCTCAGAAATAAACATTTTTTTAAAAAAGCTCCAAATATAGTGTCAATATAAGGCATTATTACCATAGCAAAATATAAGGAAAAAATTCTACTGAAGATATGCAAACAGTAAACCATCACCCCACAATTTTTAAATGATATTTTTATTTTATTACCTCAACAGCAGTATTACCTGTAAAGAGTCCAAAACAGAATGACTTCAAATTAGATGGCCTCTGCAATTAATTTTGTTTATATTCTATTTGATTTCAAGCTTTCTTGCATTTAAACATAATAGTAATAGTAATACACATAAAATAAAAAATTCAAAGTTTCTCTATTATCAGAGAAACCATTTACATTATAATTTTCATCCTGGGTTTTAAAAGAAAATTGTACCAAATATACACTTAAAAATCATTAGCTATAAATTAAAATTATTTATTTGAGGTGTTTTGGAGTAAATTAAAAACTTGGTATCCAAAAAGTTAATATAAATAGTGTTGTAGGACTACAGTAAATGAAGAGGAATTTTATGATGTTAATAATTATAGACAGAAAATATCATTCAAAATATGCTATGTAGAAAAGAATAACACCAAGATAAAAATACAGTTTCAAGATCAAATGAGGCAGAGTTGTTAAAAGTTAAATTTGTAAATTATAGGTTCTAAATAATTTTTAACTCCCATTAAATAAACAGAATCATATAGTTATCGTATATTTCCAATAGGTTGAAAATGCACAAATAAAAAATGCTGATGAACTGAGTAGTCAACATAAATTTTGAAATGTTTTTCACATACAGACAATAATAACTCATCACTTGCTTATCTTTTTTATTTTATTAGATCATGATTTAAAGCTATGGTATGGGTCTATGGCTTGATTCTCACAGATTATATAGTTTATATACAGATATTTATTTTGGTGGTGGTGTTTCCACTTATAAAGATGTATTTACTTTTATAAGCACATCTTTAGGCTAATAAAACACTCATGAAAACTATTTAAAATCTATTGTTTTATCTAATGATAACTAGTTTATGTAATTTACAAGTGAACATCATTCTTTATTCCAACATCATTTTTGCTTTCTCTACTTTATGTGTTATAATTACCTTGGTCATAATCAATATCATTGACTTGTAAAATACACTATCTACACTTGAGAAGCTGAAATCAAAATGTATAAAGAAATCCAATTGTTATTTTAATTGTTAAGGGCATTATAAAAATAAAAATTGCTTGTATTTGGTCATTCTAGTGAATATCTACTTGGTCTTCTTTTTTTTAAAGCTATAATTTAGAATTAATTTAAAGATTGTTAAGAAATGGCTTTCACCTAAATAGGACTCATGTGCTCATACATTATCTCTACATGCATAAATATTCTCGCCATTGATTAGAATGTTTTCTACAATCTTTAGTGTGTCATCAAGTTTAAACTCAGGCTAGAGGGATTTTATAGGGGATACGTTTTTTATATTGTGGAGACAGAATATTTTGAATAGATCAGGATTAGGCAGTGAAACAAAGTTACTACAATGTTTTGGCACATAATAGATTTCAAATAAATTCTCCAGTGAAAAAATAACTTTAACAACATTGCAATCATGACTGCAAATTTTATAGACTTTAATGACATTAATGTTACCATAATAACAGCAAATATAAAATATCTGTAAAATTTAACAATAAAACTGTATTTTTTCTTCAGTGTAGTGTTTCATTGCTATTCAGAGTTTTACTTGCTTTGTAATTTTTCATATCATATTTATATTTCCAGAGACTAAATTGTCTCACATATATAAACATTAGAAGTAATTTTTAGAAAAATATCTTAAAGTACTGCCAGTAAGAGGAAGCATTTTACATAGAAAGACACAATGGCTGATATATTTTCTTTACATATCCAATAATATTTAAAAATATTTTATTGTGGTAATAACACATAATATGTGACTTACCCTCTTAAACTTCCAAGTATACAATATAGTATTGTTATTTATAGCAAAATGTACAGCAGATCTCCAAACTTAGTCATCTGCATAGCTAAAAATTTTTATCTGCTGATTAGCAACTCCCCGATTCCCCTCCCCCAAGCCTCTGGCAACTACAATTCTACTCTGCTTCCAAAAGTTTACCTATTCAAAACGCCTCATGTAAATGGAATCATGTGTGTCCTGTATCTGGCTTATTTCAATAAATTAATGTTCCACAGAATCATCCATGTTGTCACAGATTGCAGGATTTCCTTCTTTTTAAGGTTGAATAATACTCCACTATAAGTATTTACTACTTTCGTATTCATTCATTTATCAATTGACATTTAATGGTTTCCACATTTGTCCATTCTGAATATTGCATAAACATTAAAGTGCTAATATCTCAAGACACTGATTTCAATTGTTTATTTATTATTATTTAATTTTATTTTTTACCAGATCTTTTATTTATGAGTCCTGATGCTTTGTGTTTTTTATTATTTTTTTTGTTTCAAGTTTTAATTTAAATTCTAGTTAGTAAACATATAGTGTAATAATGGTTTCAGGAGTAGAATATAGTGATTTATATATGACACATACTGCTCATCACCACAAGTCCCTTCCTTAATACCCATCATCCATTTAGCCCATACTCCTCCTTCTTCTGAGCCTCCATCAATCCTGTTTGTTCTCTATAGTTAACAATTTCTCATGGTTTGCCTGCCTGTCTCTCTTTTCCCCCCTTCACCTATGTTCCTTTGTTTTGTTTCTTAAATTCTACATATGACTGAAATCATATGGTATTTGTCTTTCGATGAGTGACTTATTTCTCTTAGCATAATAACTCTAGCTCCATTCATGTTGTTGCAAATGGCGAAATTCCATTCTTTTTCATGACTGAATAATATTCCATTGAATATATATACACCACTTCTTTATCCATTCATCAGTGGATGGACATTTGGGCTCTTTCCATAGTTTGGCTCTTTTTGATAATGCTGCTATCTACAGTGGTGTGCATGTTTCCCTTTGAATTAGTATTTTTATAGTCTTTGCGTGAATACCTAGTAGTGCAAGGGCTGGATAGTAGAGTGGTTCCATTTTTAACTTTTTGAGGAACCTCCTTACTGTTATCCAAAGTGGCTATACCAGTTTGCATTTACATCAAAAGTTCAAGAGGTTGCCCCTTGCTCCACATACTTGTCAACATTTGTTCCTAGTGTTGTTGGCTTGAGACATTCTGAAGGTTTGAGGTTGTATCTCATTAGTTTTAATTTGTATTTCTCTGATGATGTGTGATGTTGAGCATCTTTTTATATTTATATGGGCCATTTGTATGCCTTCTTTGAAAAAATGTCTATTCATGTCTTTTACCCATTTCTTAACTGGATTATTTGTTTTTTGGGTATTGAGTTTGATAAGATCTTTATAGATTTTGGTTACTAACCTTTTATCAGATATGCCATTTGCAAATACCTTTTCTCATTCATTAAGCTGCCTTTTGGCTTTGTTGTTTTCTTCACTGTGTGAAAGCTTTTTATCTTGATGAAGTCATAATAGTTCATTCTTGCTTTTGTTTCCCATGCCTCAGGAGATGTCTCTAGTAAGAAGTTACTACAGATAAGGTGAAAGAGGTTGTTGCCTGTGTTCTCCTATAGGATTTTTAACCTAAAAAATCAGTTCTCACTTTTATGTCTGTCATTTCATCCATTTTTATTTTATTTTTGTGTATGGTGTAAGAAAGGGTCTAGTTTCATTCTTCTGCATGTTCCTGTCCAGTTTTCCCAACACCAATTGTTGAAGGCTGTCTTTTTTTTTCCAATGGGTATTCTTTCCTGCTTTGCCAAAAATTAATTGACCATATAGTTGTGAGTCCATTTCTAGGTTTTCTATTCTGTTCTATTGATCTGTGTCTATCTTTGTGCCATTAGTGTTTTGATCACTACAGCTTTGTAATAGATCTCCAAGTTCAGAATGGTGATGCATCCAGCTTTGTTTTTCTTTTTCAAGTTTGCTTTGGCTTTTTTTTGTGGGTCCAAACAAATTTTAGGATTGTTAAACATATTATTGGGGTTTTCATAGGGGTTGCATTAAATGTGTAGATCGTTTTGGGTAGTATAGATATTTTTACATATTTTTTCTTCTAATCCATGAGCGTGGAATATCTTTCAATTTCTTTGTATCATCTTCAATTTTTTTCATCAGTATTTAATAATTTTCAGAATACAGGTATTTTACCTCTTTGTTTAGGTTTATAGGTTTATTCTTATGTATCTTATGGTTTTCAGTGCAATTGCAAATGTGATGGATTAATCAATTTCTCTTTCTGCTCTTTCATTATCAGTGTATAGAAATGCAACAGATTTCTGTATGTTGATATTGTATCCTGTAACTTTATTGAATTTGTATATCAGTTCTAGCTGTTTCTTGGTAGAGTCTTTCAGGTTTTCTATATAGAGTATCATGTCATCCACAAATAGCAAAAGTTTGACTTCTTTCTTGCCATTTTGGATGCCTTTTATTTCTTTCTGTTGTCTGATTGCTGTGGCTATAACTTCAAGTACTATGTTAAATAACAGTGGTAAGTAGTGGACAGCACTGTCTTGCTCCTGACTATAGAGGAAAAGCTTAGTTTTTCCCAATTGTGGATGATATTAGCTGTGGGTTTTTCATATATGGCATTTATTATGTTGACATACATTCTCTCTAAACCTTCTTTGTTGAGGGTTCTTATCATGAATGGATTTTGTACTTTATTAAATGGTTTGTCTGCATCTATTTAAATAATCATATGGTTCTTATGCTTTCTTTGATTAATGTGGTGTAACACATTGATTGATTTGCAAATGTGAACCATTTTTGTAACCTAGGAATAAATCCCACTTGATTGTGGTAAGTGATTTTGTTAATGTATTGTTGGACTTGGTTTGCTAGAATTTTGCTGAGAATTTTTGCATCCATATTCATCATGGATATTGGCTTGCAGTTCTCTTGTTTAGTGGAGTGTTTATCTGGTTTCAGTATCAGGGTAATGCTGGCCTCAGAAAAAAATTTGGAAGATTTCCTTCCTTTTCAACTTTTTAGAATAGTTTGAGAAGAATAGGTATTAACTCTTTGTTAAATGTTCGGTAGAATTCACCCGTGAAGCCATCTGACCATGGACTTGTGTTTGCTGGGAGTTGTTTGATTACTCATTCAATTTCTTTCCTGGTCATCAATCTGTTCAAGTTTCATTTTCCTGTTTCACTTTTGGTAGTTTGTATATTTCTGGGAATTTATCCATTTTTTTCTAATTTGCCTAATTTTTTGGTATATAGTTTTTCATAATATTTTCTTATCAGTGTTTGTATTTCTTGGTGTTGGTTTTTTTTATCCTTTTTCATTTGTGTCTTTATCCATTTGAGTCCTTCCTCTTCTTTTCTTTTTTTGATAGTCTGTCTAGAGTTTTGTCAGTTTTATTAATTTTTTCAAAGAACCAATCCTGGTTTATTTGATCAACTCTATTGTTTCCTAAATTTCTATATCAATTATTACTGCATTAATCCTTATTGTTGTTTTTCCTTCTGCTGATTTTAGGCTTCCTCTGTTGTTCTTTTTCTAGTTCCTTTAGCTGTCAGGTTAGGTTGTTTATTTGATTTTTGTTTCTTGTTTCTTGAGGTAAGCCTGTATTCTCAACCTCCCTTTTAGGACTGCTCTTGCTGCATCCCAAGTGTTGGGAACATTGTGTTTTCATTTTCAATATACTTTTTTATTTATTCTTTGATTTCCTTTTTGGGGCATTCATTGTGTAGTAGCATGCCATTTAATCTCTGGTATATATAGTCCTTCAAAATTTTTTCTTGTGGTCGACTTCAAGTTTTATAGTATTGTGGACAAAAAAGATGCATGGTATGATATCAGTAAGTCCTTGTGTATTTTTTGAAGCCTGATGTGTGATGTAATATGTGATCTTTTCTGGAGAATATCCAATGTTAATTTGAAAAGAATGTGTATTCTGTTGTTTTAAGATGGGATGTTTTAAATATATTTGTTAAGTCCATCTGATCCAGTGTGTCATTCAAAGTTATTGTTTCCCTTGTTGATTTTTTGTTTTGATGATCTGTTTATTGATGTAGGTGTGGTGTTAAAGCCCCCTGCTATTATTGTATTATTATCAATTACTTTCTTTATGTTTGTTATTGTTTTATTTTTTGGATGTTTCACATTGTGTGCATAAATATTTTCAATTGTTAGAGCTTATTGTTGGATCATCAGCATTATTATGAAATAGTGCTCTTCTTCACCTTTTGTTACATAGGTCTAGTCACACTTTTTATGTTTTTTCTTCATTAGTCAGCCTTGATAGTTTTATGTTTCTATGAATTTTTCTATTCTAGATTATCTAGATATCTTGTAATTATTCATAGTATTTTTGTATGATTTTTTATTTGTTAAAATAAAATTTGAAAGGTCTCCTCTTTTATTTTTACATCTTTTTTTCTCTCTTTTATGTTAGTCTAGCTAAAGGTTTGTCAATTTTGTTTATCTTTTCAGAAAAACACAACTTTTAGTTTTGTCAGTTTTGTCTATTGGTTATTTAATTTATTCTTGGAGTAATCTGTATTATTCCCCTCCTACTGCTGAGTATTGTTTATTCATTGTTTATTCTTTTTTTCTCATTCCTTGAGGTATATAGTTAGTTGCTTATTTAAAATCCTTAGTCTTTTTTAATGCAGGAATTTATTAATATAAAATTCCCTTTAAGTACTACTGTTGGAGCATTTGTTAGGTTTTGGTATGCTCTGTGTTTGTTTTCAGTAGTCTCAGGTTATTTTCTAAATACTCTTTAATTTATTGTTTGACCATTGGTTGTTCATAAATGTGTAGTGTAATTTCCACACATTTGTAATTTTTTTAAATGCTCATTTATTTATTTTTGAAAGAGAGAGAGAATGAATGAGGGAGGGACAGAAAGAGAGAGAGAACAAGCAGGGGAAGGGGAGAAAGAGGGGGGGGAGAGAGAGAGAGAGAGAGAGAGAGAGAGAGAGAGAATTCTGAGCAGGCTCCACATAGCACAGATCCCAATGTGGGGCCCTATCTCATGACCATGATGAGCCTAAAGCAAGAGTCAGCCGCTTAACTGACTGTGCCATCCAGGCACCCACACATATTTGTAAATTTTAAAGACTTCTTTCTGCTCTTAATTTCTTACTTTATTGTATTGTGTATGGAGAGGATACATGGTATAATTTCAATCTTAAATTGGTTAAGACTTTTTTGTTTTGTTTTGTGATATAACATGTGACCCTTACTGGAAAATATCCAGTGTGCGTTTGAGAAAATGTATATTCTGCTGTTGCTGGATACAATATTCTTTATATATCTGTTAGGTTCATTTGGTCATAACATTGTGTAAAACTGCTGTTTCTTTGTTGATTTTCTGTATGCTTGTTCTATATATTATTGCAATTGGGATAATGACGTCATCTACTTTTATGCACGACTATTTCTCCCTTCAGATTGGTAAATGTTCGCCTCATATATAATTTAGGTTCTCTGCTACTGGCTGCACTTATATTTATAATTGTTATGTCTTCTGAATCAATTTTAATTATTACATAATGTCCTAATTGTCTCTTGTGACATTTTTTTAATTATAATCTATTTGGCCTAATATATTTAATCACTTCTGCTCTATTTTGGGTCGCATTTTCATGAAAAATCTTTTTATGCCCCTTTACTTTTAGTCTAAGCATGTCTTTAAAACTAAGAGGTTTCTCTTATGTGTAGCATTAGATAGTATTTTGTTTTGATTTAATTCATTCAGCAAATTTATGTCTTTTGATTAGTTATAAATGGTTATAACCATTTATAATTAATTATAGATAAATAAATTTATTATTGCTTTTACCTCATTATTTCCTGTTTCTTTTGTAGTTCTTTTTCCCTCTTATCTTCCCTTGCTTTCTTCCTTTGTGCTTCATTCCCTCTCTCTTTCTCCTTCTATTAATTTGCTTTGATTCCTTCCTCTTTTTCTTTTATATAACTTTTATAGGTATTTTCTTTGTGGTTTGCCATGGGGCTTATATAAAGTATAGTTTAAAAAGTTTATAATCACCTAGTGACAACTTCAATCACATACAAACTACACTTTCACTCACCGCCCCCCCTTGCTATTTTTAAATATTTACTTATTTTTGAGAGAGGTCGACAGCAAGTGGGTGAAGGGCAGAGAGGAGGGAATCCCAAGCAGAGAATCCCAAGCAGACTCCATGCTGTCGGTGTAGAGCCCCAAACAGGGCTTGAATTCATGAACCATGAGATCATGATCTGAGCAAAAATCAGGAGTCAGATGCCCAACCAATTGAGCCACCCAGGCCCCCCCGCTTTATGTTACTGATGTATTAATACATATCTATGTATATTGTGTTTTATCATATATTATGTGTTACTTTGCTGTTTAAATTTCTTTATTTTAGGATAAAAAATTCCCTTTGTCATTTCTTGTAAGATGGTTAATGGTGATGAAATCCCTCAATTTTTGTTTATCTTGGAAAATCTTTATATCTCTTTCATTTTTTGAAAGAAATCTTTGTTGGGTATAGTATTCTTGTTTGGCAGGTGTTCCCCCCCGCCCCCATCAGCAATTTGAATAAAGCATTCCATTCCTTCTTTGTCTACAAGTTTTCTGCTGGAAAATTTGATGACAATCTTTAGGAGTTTCCTTGTAAATGACCATTCACTTTTATGTTGTTGTTTTCAATTTTTTCTCTCCTTCCCCTTTAACTTTTTACAATTTGATGATAATGTGTCCCAGTCTGAATTTATTTGATTTCATCTTACTTGGAGTCCTTTGAACTTCCTGGATCTTGTGTTCCATTTCCTTTCCCTGATTTGGGACATTTTTAGCTTATTATATCTTCATAAGCTTTCTGGTACTTTCTGCGACACTGCTCCTTCTGTGACTTTCATAATGCATATATTGATCTGTGTAATGGTATTCAATAATTCCCTTAGACTCTTCAATCTCTTATACTCTTTTACTTTTTTTACTCTGACTAGATAATTTCAAATGACTTGTCTTCGAGTTTGTTGTTTCACTCTTCTGTGTTAATCTAGCATAATGATGAACACTTCTATTAAACTTTTCAATTTAATTATCATATTGTTCATTTCAAGATTTATTTGCTTCTAGTTCAGATTTTCTGTCTCTGTTGAAATTGTTCTTTTTTTATTCATTACCCTTCTGAGCTCACCAAGCATTTTTTTGACAGTTATTTTGAATTCTCTATCAGGTAATTGATAAATCACCATTTTGTTATGGATGGTTTCTGGATTTTTTTCTTGTTGCTTTGTTTGTATCATGTTTCCCTGTTTCTTCATTTTCTTTGACTCTTTGTTGGTATCTACACATTAGGAAAAACAACCATCTCTCCATCTTCCTGGACTCTCCTTGTACAGAAGAAGATCTTCACCAGTTAATTGTTCTGAGCATTTATAGGCCTCTCAAACCTTCATGCCAGTCCAAACTTATGCCTTTGTTCTTAGTGGCCCCCAGGGATATAGCATATGCCAAGTTCCATTGACAATCTGAGATAGTCAGGACAGAGCTAATCCCTTAGGTAGCTCCAAGAGAAGTTAGATACTGAGTGCATGGTCTAACTTTTCTTCCTAAGGGAGAAGATGGGAGTTGTAATTTATCATTTCCTAACTTTTCAATGAGCCTGAGATTACTATGATAAATACTCCCCACTAGTTAAAATTACCACTTTTTTTCTCTGTAGGCCCTGAGGATTAGCATATGCCAAGCTTCATCAACTCTCCAGGGCAGCAGGTGAGACAGAAGCCAGTTATTGAGGTAGCATCCAAAAAAGCTGAGATGCCTGATGCGCAGTCCAGCTTCTTTCCTCCTCAGTGAGAAGCTAGGAGTTGGAACTTTGGCTCACATTCTTTGCATTAAGCCATAAGAGAAGCTACAGTAATTGCCCACAAGTTAGTTTTAACCAACACTGGGATGTCTGTAGTTCCGTGGGGACTAACATGTACTTTGACTTCTCAGCTCTCTGAGACAGGTAAGATAGTAACTAGTCCCTTGGGTAGTACCCAAGAAGATAGAATCCTGAATATTCACTTCAAGTTATTCAGAGGGAAGCTGGCAACTGGTGGGTCTGTCCCCAGCAATGTGCTGTGAGTGGAGATTTTGAGGAGAGAGTGTTTTCTGTTTCCTACCAGTTTTGCTATTGCAAGTTTTGCACTCACTAGGGGTTCAGAAATCTCATGGGAAGTTTCTGGATTTCTTACAAAGGAAAAAACTTCATGACTTTGCTATGGAATCATTATGTCTATGGAAAGGGAGTTCATTGTTTCCTACCTTGACATCTTAGTGACATCTACAAACAACTATGTAATTAATAAGTGGTAAAATTGTCAGTGGAATTTTTCCTCATGGATTTTTGTATTCCATAATTAAGCAAATAAAAAATACAAAATTAATTAAAAGCATTGTTTTCTGGCTTTTTCTGAAGTATTTTACAGTTCAAATATACTAATAATACTTTTGTATTGGCTGTTTATACAGCCTAATATATTTTTGTGAGGAGATTCTAAAATAGGGCAAATATTCTGAGTTAGGATTATGTTAGTATTAATCTACTCCTTGAATGTCATTCTGTAAATTCTTGAGGTGACACAGAGCATTTCAGATTGCTGATTTTTCTTCACAAAAAAAAACCCCATATATATATTAGTGAAAGAATTTCCAATGCATTGGTGAGAACGCTATTCTTTCTAATAAATGCTTTTGTTAGATGCATTGTTCTTGCATGCTAATAAGATGACTCCCAAGGGCCACATCTTTTCCCACTGAATACTTAAATGGTTTTACTGCTCCTAGGACACATATGCAAATCACATTAAATTACAGAGAACATGCAACCCACTGTCAAACATCATAGACTAATGATCATGACTGCTGAAGTGAATCTACCAAAAAATATGTAAAATGTAGAGTAGAATTTGAATTAAAGTTCAGACTTTATAAAGCTTGTGTTGATTAGGATAAAAGAATATACTAAACACTGGTAGTATACAGGAATAAAAAAGGGATTGAAATACATGAACAAAAGAGTTTGTGTTAAACAATAAATAACAATTCATCTTTTTCTTTTATTATCTCTTAAAATCAGTAGGTTCAGATGGACAGCAGAAAACAGAGTCTCCAAACTGAACTATGAAAAAAGGGATACATAGAAATTCACAAATTCACACACGATATACAGGTTATTATATTAAGATTCCTCCCCCATTTCAAACCTTATTCTATAGTAGCATTTTTTATAACATTAGTATTCATCCTATTTAATTAAACACATTAAGTGGGAACTGATTTGCGAAGGTTGGATCTATTTGTAATGTTTGCCACTATCTTCATAATTTTTAAAAAATTTATTTATTTATTTTTGAGAGAGATAGAGATAGCATGAACAGGGGAGGGGCAGAGAGAGAAAGGGAGAGAAAGAATCCCAAGCAGGCTCCATGTTGTCATCACAGAGCCCAATGCAGAGCTTGAGCTCATAAAACTGTGAGATTATGACCTGAGCCGAAACCAAGATTTGGACACTTAACCGAATAAACTACCCAGGCACTCCAATTATCTTCATGTTTTTAACTCATGTTTTTCTTTTAAAATATTATTTACATTATAGAATAGCTATGCTCTCATGAATTCTTTCCCTTGGTAGTGATTTGATTTATACTTTCTATGCTGTGTCACTAAACAGTAAAGAATACACACATCCAAATATATGTGTGAATACACACACACACATATATATATACACCCATATATATTATNTACCACTTGCGTATGTGTATATAAATATAAAGAAGACAAGAATAAAGGCAAGAACATATATTCTTTGTTGTGACAAACATTTTTTTCTTAACTTTTTGGTCAAAACTTGGAAAATTATTGTTTCGTATAAAATACTGCTATTCCTTTAATAAACAGTAAAAAAGAAATGGACAAAGAATGGGCATAAAAATATCACAGAGCCATGTCCCTAACTTTGAAAATTAACAAATAAGTTTAAAAAGTATCTTGAAAGAAACAGAAACATATAAATGAAGATAATTATAAATAAATGCAATTGAGAGTGTTTAAAGGAGGCCAAACTGTTTTATTAATGTAAATTTGATCCAAAGGTTTGAAAAATAATATGCAAAGTTAAGACTAAAGGATGTTTATAATAGACATTAAGGAATGTTTAAACTTTATAAGTGTATACAAAGTGTAAGTCTATGAAAGTATATTTAAAACCATAATGAAAATATTTCTTAGTAAAATAAAGTATAAAGTGTGATTTTTCAATATAGAAAGAAGGTAACTAAATATAAGATTAATTATGTGACATGATGACAATATCTGGAATCCAGTGCTATTTTAACACTTAAGAAACACATAAATCAAATACATTTCAATTTATATTTATTATTTAGGTCACAGAAAAAAGAAAAGACGGTATTTTATCTTGAATGGTATTTTATCACACTAATAGAACCTTGAGCCAAACACCTAACACTGATGACACTGTCATCTTATATTGTCACTACTAAGTACAAAACATTTTATTTCCAATAAAAACAGTAAGATATAAAAGTATAATAATAAATTCAAACATCTGTTTAGCATATAACATATTATCTCCTTTATATTAAGCACTATATTTTTTTCATTTATTACAAATTTATGAGGTTGGTGCTATTATAATCCCTAGTTTACATAAGATTAAAGTGAGATTTACAGATATTGGGTAACTCCCTCAGCTGTTTCCAATTTCACATGTAAGGAGCTAGGAAGTTGCCACTACATCATACCAACAAGTAAGAGCAGAAAAGACTAAGAAATACTAAACTCTTTTAGGACCTGTAAGAGAGGTAAGAACACTGGACAAAATGATGTTCCCATGAAACCAAAAGACAAATATACAGAATAACAATTCACCTGAACAGAAACTGATGAACAGGAACCACAGCAGGAACAAGCACCAGGCAGGTAAACATGAACAATAATTAATTTCTGGAGGCTCAGTATGACCAACTCCCAGTCATAGGGAGGCCCCTACGATTTTGTAAGATTACCTACAGGAGTTCGACTTGGTTCAACTGTAAATATCATGAAAATCAAGCTTCTGGAAGGGAGAATGGAAAAAGAACCATCTGAAATATGCCAGAGGACTCTGTTCTTAACAAAGCCCGCCCTTAAGTGAAAGTGGTTAACCAGAGGCTCATTTGCTGGATATTTTCAGAGCCTAACTCTTAGCAGGGAAATCCTCAACTCCAACCCACTTTTGCCATCCTCTTCCACCTAAAGTGGAAAGCAAAAACCAGAAATACTTGTCAAGTTTATAGTCCAGATGCATAGGATCCCTAAAAGAATGAGACCTAATCACAGGATTATACAACACTTTCCTTCCTTTCACACCCTTCATCATTATATTAGTAAAGACTTCTTTACAGCAATTCCTTCTACCAGGCATGACAGGGATGTTAGAATTTAAATTAAAAACAACAACAACAACATTATGATTAATAGGTTAAAGGCTCTAATGGGTAAAATGATCAGCAGCATTCAAGAATGAAAGGACTGTTTAAGGAAAGAGGTGGAAACCTTAACAAAGAACAATAACAAAATGCTAGACATAAAAATCACTGTCACAGAGATAACAGATGTCTTTGATGGACTTATTACTAGACTAGACAAAGCTGAGGGAAAGACTGACAAGACTTACTTTAAAGCTATAGCAATTGGGGTGCCTGGGTGGCTCAGTTGGTTGAGCGTCCAACTTTGGCTCAGGTCATGATTTCACAGTTCATGGGTTTGAGCCCCACCTCAGGGTTTGAGCCCTACCTCAGGCTCTGTGCTGACTGCTGGCTCAGAGCCTGGAGTTTCTTTCAGATTCTGTGTCTTCCTCTCTCTCTGACCCTCCCCTGCTCACGTTCTCTCTCTCTCTAAGAAATAAATAAAACATTTTTTAAAAGTTTAAAAAAAAAAAGCTATAGCGATCAAGACGGTGTGGTATTGAGAAAACAGAGACAAATAGATCAATGGAAAGGAACAGATATCCCAGAAATATAGCTATATTAATATATTTAACTAATCATTGAGAAAGAAGCAAAGATAAAACAATGGGCCAAATACAGCCAAAGACAGCCTTTCCATCAAACGGTACTAAAATACCTAGACATCTATACACACACAAAAGTGAAAATTTCACAAACCTTACACCTTTCACAGAAACTAATTAAAAAAGATACATATTTAATTTTTTTTTAACATTTTATTTATTTTTGAGGGGCAGAGGGACAGAGAGAAGGAGACAGAGGATACAAAGCAGGCTCTGTGCTATGCATACAGAGCCCAATGTGGGGCTCAAACTGAGAAACTGTGAGATCATGACCTGGACAAAATCAAGAGTCAGTCATTTAACTGACTGAGCCACTCAGGTGTCCCAAAACAGGTATATATATATATATATATATA
>NW_027531917.1:13339541-13345625 GCF_008692635.1 Crocuta crocuta | reverse complement strand
GTGTAAATGCAAAACAATAAAACTCCTAGAAGGTAACATAGCACAAACCTAGGTGATCTTCAGTATGGTGATGACTTTTAGATAAAATACTAAAAGCATAATCTATGAGAGAAATAGTTGATAGCCTGGACTTTGTTAAAATTAAAATCCTCCACTCTTTGAAAGACAATGTTACGAGAATGAGAAGGCAAGCCTCAAAGGAAAAAAAAAATATTTGCAAAACATATATCTGATAATGGATTGTTATCCAAAATATACAAAAACGTAAAAGTCAACAATAAGGAAACAAAATCTCCAATTTAAAAATGGGCCAATGATCTTAAAAGACACCTGACCAAGAAAAATACATATGAATGGTAAATAAGCACATAAAAAGATGCTTCACATCAAATGTCATCAGGGAATTGTAAATTAAAACAATGAGATACCACTGCTTCCTAATTAGAATAGCCATAATCTAGAATACTGACAAAAATAAATGCAAGAAGTAATAGGGATTCTCATACATTGTTACTGGGAACGCATTATAGTATAGTCATTCTGTAAGACTATTATTGTGGTTTCTTACAAAACTAAACATACTCTCTTTTTTTTTTTAATGTTTTATTTATTTCTAGGAGAGAGAGAGAGACAGCGTGAGCAGGGGAGGGTCAGAGAGAGAGGGAGTCACAGACTGAAACAGGCTCCAGGCTCTGAGCTGGCAGTCAGCACAGAGCCCGACGCAGGGCTCGAACCCACGAACCGCGAGATCATGACCTAAGCGAAAGTCGGACGCTTAACCGACTAAGCCACCCAGGCGCCCCGAAACTAAACATACTCTTATCACAGAATACAGCATTTATGCTTCTTGGTATTTACCCAAAGGAGTTGAAACTAGGTCCACACTGAAACCTGTGCATAGATATTTATAGCAGCTTTATTCATAATTGTCCAATCTTGGCAGAAATCAAAATGCCCTTCAGTACATCAGTGGATAAACTATGGTGTATTCAAGAAATGGAATATTATTCACTGTTAAAAACAAATGACCTATCAAGCCATGAAATGACATAAAGGAAACTTAAATGCATGTTAATCAGTAAAAGCCCAGTCTGAAAAAAGCAAAACTACAGAGATAGTAGAAAGACCCCTGGTTGAAGAGAATTGGGGTTGAGGGAATGATAAATAAGTAAAGCAAAGAGAACTTTTAAGGCAGTGAAAATACTCTGTGTGATACCCTAATGACAAACACATGTCATTATACACTTTTCCAAATCCATAGAATATATACCTCAGGTGAACCAGTGGATTTGGGAGATCATGATGTCTCAAAGTATGTTAGTCATTTATAACAAATGTACCACTCTGGCGAGTAATGTTGGTAATGGGGGAAACTATATACATGTGTGGAACAGGGATATGTAAGAAATCTACTGGGGCGCCTGGATTGCTCCGCCAGTTAAGCGTCTGACTTCGGCTCAGGTCATGATCACACGGTTGGTGGGTTCAAGCTCCGTGTCTGTGCTGACAGCCAGCTCAGAGCCTGGAGCCTGTTTCAGATTCTGTATTCCCTCTCTCTCTGATCCTCCCCTGCTCATGCTGTCTCTCTCTCTCTCTCTCAGAAGTAAATAAAACATTAAAAAAAATTTTTTTTAATTAAAAAATCTATTTACTTTCCTCTCAGTTTTGCAGTTAAAGTAAAATTTCTCTAAGTCATTAAGAAGAGAGAGAGAAACTCCTTCAACATTGTTCTATTGGTAAGTAAAGAGGATACAAGAAATAGTTATCTTACTCTGTAATCATTATTCTCAGTCATTATTCTATAAAGCTACATAAAAAAGTGTTTCTTCTAGAGAATACAGAAATTTGATATGAATTATATTTCTGTGGAATACAGCAACATAGGTAAACTCTAGTAAAGGTTAGGTAATAATACTGTAAACTTTATTTTTGCAGACAATTATTAGATAACCCTCAAGACATATTTCTGGTATTGATTCAAAACAATAAAATCATAAAGGCCATTAATGAATCAATCTTCATTGTGTCTATCTTCATTGTGACGTTACTGCTTTTCTCATGAAGCAATGTTCTTATAATTCTACCTTTGCTGGATTTTTAACTTACTTTCATCAATAAAATGTCATAACAATTGGGTAGGAGCTTGGGGCCTTAGATCTTTAGAGTCTTGGATCTTCTGCTTTCACCACGTCAGAACCCCGAGATCACCAATCTATACAAATGATCTTGTCTAGTAGAGAATAAGAGGCCACATGGAAAGAAACTGAGGGTACCACAGCCACTATTCTGTACCACCAGCCTAACATGAGTGAAGCCATCTATGAACTTCCAGTCTTAGTTAAACTGTCAGATGACTGAATCTACACACAATCCCAGTGGAGACCAGCAGAAGAGAAACCCAGATTGCCAATCCATAGAATCATGAGAAAAGATAAAACATGATATTTAAAACACAAAGTGTTGGAGTTTGTTACACAATAATAACTTGATGAAAAAGGTTACTCCCTTTTCATAGTATATAATGAATTATTTCAAATAATTATTTCAAATTACCGTACAGTGTAGTGCTTAATAATAAAGTAATAGTAAAATTTCCAATAAGGTGAAGAACATAAATGGGCTGGTAATATTTTGAACAGATAAAGTTTGATGACCAACTGCTAGGGAAAGAGTGGTTAAATCATCAGCAAATACATTTACTCTTCCTCAGTATACAGCTAAGCTGGGTTTCCAAATGACAGTTCAAAGTGCATCAGTTATCACAATCCAAGTCATAATTATTCAGTGATATACAAGCATAAATGACATCTTACTTCTATGTCAAGATAAGTTTCTTTTTCTCTCTTTTCCCCCTGGCTTCTAGTTGGAAAATATGGAAATGTTTAGTCATTTATGGAAGATGCCATATTCAAAATGTGGGACAATTCTAGGTCTCTGAGTCACTGCTGGAGGAAGAGTCCCCATTACCACCACCAATACTTATCATTTTGGATAATACTGTATGGAAGTAATGCACTATTATTTTGCTAACCAACTGAAGTATATGGTTTATTTTTATTTTTTTAATTTTTTAATGCTTTATTTCTAAGAGAGAGAGAGAGAGAGAGAGCGTGAGCAGGGGAGGGTCAGAGAGAGAGGGAGTCACAGACTCTGAAACAGGCTCCAGGCTCTGAGCTGGCAGTCAGCACAGAGCCCGACGCGGGGCTCGAACCCACGAACCGCGAGATCATGACCTAAGCGAAACTCGGACGCTTAACCGACTAAGCCACCCAAGCGCCCCAGTATATGGTTTATTTTTAACTGATATGTTGCATAGCCTACCTAATACGTTCCTATTTGTGAAATATTTCTCATATTCCATGTGGTTTGTGCGGCACTATTTTCCCTGTCTTCTGCGGTAAATACATGACCCAGATTTGATCAGTAAAAGTCCATCAATGTCCCAAACAGTGAATAATTCAAGAATGACACTTACCCCAAGTGGGGCCAATCAGCACATTCTGTGGGGCATGTATGCCAGAGTTATCAGAACAGACTCTTCTCCAGCTTTGGGATTAGAAGCTGAATGGATGTTATAAATTGAAGTGGCTGACATCTATCCTTCTGGGCCTAATGAAACAATTTGTTTGTTGTAAGAAAGAAAGAGGGCAGCATGCAAATAAAAGCAAAGTTGAGAAATGTGGAAAGAAATATCCCTCAGGACACATTTTGAGGTTATAATTTCAGTCATGTCTGAAACACATTTTGAGATTATAGTTTTTGCCATACCTAAAGTCAGTCCTTCCTCTGGAATTTTAGTCAAGAACTGGCCAGTTTTATTTACTTGTATTCGTTTAGATTTAAGTTAATTTGAATTGGATTTATTTTAGTTGCAAATAGAGTATCACATAGTGCTTACTATTCTTATTTTTAAATATTTGTTGAGCTTTTATCTAATGAAATAAGAAAAAAAACATGTTGACATTATGAATGTAATCCACAAAACACAGTGAATTAAAAAAAATCACTCGTGAAATCAACACATATGTTTGTAGATTAGTGTTTTATTTTACTTTCAACAGACACAAAAATTCAAAGAAACTGAGTTAATATATTCCATAGCAGAGAAAGATTAAAAAATGAAAAAAAATCTTAAGTAGATACACTCTTACTTATGCAAAAATTTTCTATACTGTACTCTAAAGATTACTTAAGAACTTAAAGTCACATAGACTGACCTGTAGATGAAGGACTATCTCAGTATCCTATAGAAAATGGATGGCACTGAGAATTGAGATTGGAATTCGTATACAGCATTCAGAAGCTTGTAACAGCTTCCAGATTTTGTCTGCTTAAGGCAATATAGGAGGCTTTCCATTTAGGATTATATAAATTTAATCTATTCAGAGATTATAAGAGTAAATATTGGACATTTGAATAACTGGTAGGTACCATCTGAAAAAATGAAATCATAGATAAGGGGAGAACAAAAGTTAATCTAGCAAGTAATAAAAAGCAAAGAAATGCATTTGAGAAGTTGTGCGTAATGCAAGTATTCCTTCTTGGAAGAAACAGTTTAGAACATGGAACTGAAGAATGAGCTAGACAGGATGGCAATAAAGACCCCTAAATGTAAAGCTGTAGACAAGATATTAAAAATTAAGCAGATTCTCAGAACCCATTTCAGAGAATTAGCTAGAATTAGTCAAGTATCAGATTTATCTGAGAAAAAAATCATAGAGCTATTCTTTACTCTCCTTGTGCTATCCTAGAGAACCTTGTGTCTATGGTACCTCTTTTTGGCCTAGACATACATTTTGTACTTTTAAAATAGGGAATTTGACAAAATCTCATATGTTGAAAGAGCCTAGAGATTAAAGTATTATTCATTACCCCATATAAGGCAAAACCTACTAAAAATTCTCTTTCTGAACTTAAGTGGTAACATTAAACAGCAAGCAAACACAACACCGAGACACTTGTTTGTTAAAGGAACTCCACCAGCAATAAATATAGGTTATATTTTTTATAATAACATGATATGTATCTTTCTGAGCAACACGTACATAAGACCTTGATTTACTTTCCTCAAAAAAATAGGTATAACAGACACTATTGGTGTCCATCCATATTCTCTTGGCTCACTCAGAGATGCCAGGTTGGCAGAATACCTTATCTACTGGAGGATGGCCATCTTCTTTCCTTGAAACAACATGCAACCCATAAAAAGCATCTTTGCCACATAAGATTTTAGTATATATCTATTTGGTTGGTAGAAACTGGAAAATGCTTCTTCAATACAAATATTTCACCCACTGGAATTGGCTAAGTGAACTTAATAGAGTTAATTTTTTTTTGTCTAGTAATCAAATTTGTGATTATCATATTAATTATAAAATTTGCTTTACCCAGCAACTATAATGTAATTAGAAGATACTCTAAATCTTACTAAGTTTTTTGTCTTGAAGTTTGATCAAATTATTTTGTTAAATTAATAATAGTCAGATTTTTATTATGACCAAAATACTGTCAGTTCTCACTTTTATCAAAGAGATTTTTGAAACCCTACAATGGTTCAAATGTCAACATTAAAGACACATTTATTTTTTTTAGTACTTTATATTTGTCACGTATCCTTGTTCTATTTTTTTTTTTTTTTTAATTTATTGAGAGAGAGTGTGAGAGAGAGATCAAGTTGGGGAGGGGCAGAGGGAGAGGGAGAGAGAGACTCTTAAGCAGGCTTTGCTCAGGGCGAGCCAGTCACAAGGCTCAGTCTCACAACTGTGAGATCAAGACCTGAGTCAAAATCAAATAGATCAATTAATCAACTGAGCCACCCAGGTACACCTATTTATTTTTAAATTTAAACCAAGTTATATACACAAGGGGTAGGAAACAAAGGAGAAAAGTTCATGATTAACATCTAAGTTAATATTTATAATCAAAATTAAAATGTTTACTTTTCAAAAAGAAGAAATAATGATTTGTGTAAGTTTACAGAAGTATTTACCACATAATCTAATCTGGTCAAAATTATGTATATGCTTTATATACATACATATATATATATATAATATGTGTGTATCTCCATTTATTTACTTCTTA
>NW_027531917.1:13297007-13339432 GCF_008692635.1 Crocuta crocuta | reverse complement strand
TTACATATTCTTATTCCCTTTCAAAATTCCTCATCTTTCATTATTTTTCTCTATGTTTTTCACTATTTATTGAATATAATATATTAATTATAGGTATTTTTAAGTTATTTTCTGATAAATCTAACAATTATAACATATGTGGTCTCAATATATTTTATTCCTTTTAAACAATTGAATAACTTGATTATATTAAGGTTTAATTTCATGCACTCTTAGGTAGGGACTATTGAATTTGACTTTTCATGTAGTATGAAAACTTTGCATAGTATGAAAACCTTGTATGGTACAGTCCTTACAAGTAGGTTATGGTGTTTTTATAGTCTCAATGGAAAGCCTGGAGTAGACAGACTAAATCCAGTAAATTAAAAGAAAAGTAAAATATAGAATAAAACTTCTTTTTTATATTATTTATTTTTTTCAAATTATCTATTATAGAAATATGAAAATTTTACAATCACTAAACAAAAAATGTTTGCAGAAATAAAAATGTAATATCAATGGTATCAAAAGTAGCAGATAAAGATGAAGACTAAGTAAAACATGGGTAAGAAAATACAGAAACAATTTATAACCTTGAAGAATGTAGTCATTTGGAAAGTAAGGTTGTAATTATGTTTTTAATATTTATTTATTTATTTTGTTTATGTGTGTGTGTGAGAGAGAGAGAGAGAAAGAGAGAGAGAGAGAGAGAAAGAAAAAGCAAGCGCATATGTATTTGAGCAAGGGAAGGACAGAGAGAGAGAGGGAGAGAGAATGCTACTCAGGCTCCACTGCCAGCACAGAGCCCAGCATAGTATTCTATCCCACAACCCAGGGATCATAACCAGAGCTGAAATCAGGAGTTCGGTGCTCAATTTAATATTCTGAGAAGCTTATTACTTATTTGATCTCCAAACCAAACTAAGCTGCACTATGACTTCATAGACATGTTAGAGTAAGTTAGAGCTTTGTTAGTCTACCTTCTTGAGAGTCACTGGACCCTTTTCTGTAGAATATTAAACATGAAGATCATTACTTAGATCTGAAGTATTTTAATGTCACATTATCCTTGTTTTCACATTATAAACAAGGTGGTGGGTTATATTAATTCTTAATATTATTTTAATTCATTTCAATATTTTACTGCTGACATTTTATTGAAGAATTCACATTTATATTTCAATTTGGTAATGACATGTGATACTTTTCAGGATTCTCTTTTTTTAGGACTTGGTATCATGAGGAAACTACTTACAGGTAACAAAACATTCCTTTTATCCCTGTGCTCTGGAAAAATTTAAATCACTTAGTCTTGTTTAGGCCTTTCAAATTTAAATTTATTCACACATAATCAATATAAAGAAGGTATCTTCTATTGTAGGAGATTCTTTACCAACTTTATCAATATCTCCATAGTTATTGATTGTTATAAGACAACACGTACACTCTTCCTTGAATCAACTTTGATAATTTGTGTGTTAATTGTTTGGAAACTTTAAGATATATTTTAATTACTTACACATATTACTCACTATTCCTTTGTGTTTTAGAATTTTTCCTATATATGCTGATGAAGCAACCCTCTAATTCTTTGGGTATAAACTATTTTTCCTGATCTGTCTTAAGTATTATGATCAATTTTTTAAATTTTTTAATGTTTTTATTTATTTCTGAGAGAGAGACACACACACACACACACACAGCATGAGCAAGGGAGGGTCAGAGAGAGGGAGATACAGAATCTGAAGCAGGCTCCAGGCTCTGAGCTAGCTGTCAGCACAGAGCCGGACACGGGGCTCGAACCCACAAACCGCGAGATCATGACCTGAGCCAAAGTTGGATGCTTAATGGACTGAGCCACCCAGGTGCCCCTGGTCAATTTTTTTAAATTCTTGCATTTATTCCTCATTTTTCTTTTTCTATGATGTCACTTTTTCCTTTCTATATCCCTTCCCTAACACTTTTTTATTGTGGAAATTCGCTTTTTTTTTTCTCTTTTTCTACTTTGTTGAGTTGAAAAATACATTTTTTAAAAATAATGTTGTTTAGAAAGTTCAAATACACTTATAAGTTTTCCCCTCACTACAGCTTTGATTGTATCACATAAATATTGATGAAGTGCTATATTTAATATATTCTAAAGTAGAGCATATAAACAAGCTTCATTTTTGTCTTTAAAGATATTTTGAAGAGAATGAATGTTTTATTCCCATCATTTACTTTTTAAAATATTACATTTTAATTTATCTATGGGATGTGTGTAAGTGTAAGTGGGCATCTGCTTTTGCTTATTATTTTAAGAAATTTTATTTTTTAAGGAACTCTGCCATTTTAGTAAGAAAATGTGGAATACAACTGGTACTTTTTAATTTAGAGAGGCATCTGCTTATCTGTCTGGGAAATGAGTGTTCCTAAATGTTTTATTTTCAACAAAAATATTAATTTATAAATATAAAATTATTAGACACATTTTATGATGTTCTAATAATTACATATGCAATTTTCTTTGTTTACTTCCTCTGGTAAAAGGTGAAAAATAGTGTTTTAAAATTCTCATTAAAATTATATTTTTAAAAGATTATCTTCCCTTAAAGTTATTATTACCTTAGCAGTTATTGAGCTCCTTACAGAAAAGAATGAATCAATATATCAGCCTTCATGTAACTTTCATTCTAGTAAGACTTATCCTTAAATTTGAGAACTATCAATAGGTCAAAGTGTCTTGACTTTCAATAACAATTTTGTTTGAAGGAGGGAATGAATAAATGAACAAATATATCTCAATTCCATAGCACTCCACTACTACAGTCCCCCCTCCCCTCCCTTCAAATTAGGACATCATTGTTGCTTATAGATTTCATCAACAATGTTAGGGAAGAAAACAGATTTTCTTTTAGGGAAACACCCCAGTCTTCTCTTACTTCTTCACTCATGTCTTCCCTTTCACTCATGTCTTCCCTATAGTGGGTACGATATTTCATTAGTTACTTTGGGTTAAGGAGATTGGCATGAGCAGCTCTGTCTCTTCCTCTCTTTCCTCCTTAGAAGCCAGGCTGCCTTCATAGGGGTTATCTTATGGTCTCTGCCTTTATGACACACATTTAACAATGATAAACCTTGTGTGTGGCATGACTTTGGATATCCTACACTGGATATGACTGGGGATTTTGGGAAAGAGCAGGTTAAGGGTAAATCAGTGTAATCCAGAGGTCCCATTTTTGATGTACCTGTAAGTCACATCTTACAATAGAGCTCATCATTAAAAAGCTGATATTCTTCTCTCCACCAGTTGATTGTCTTTCTGAATTGGTTCAAGATTCTTGTAGAGTAGTAGGATCATATCTATTTATACTAAAAAATCATGTGGTCACTCAACATGGGTTCACTCTTTGTCTTAGTAGGGGTTCCTTGAAGCAGATTCTGAGATGAACAATTCTCTACACAATGTTTATAGGAGAGTATTCTCAATGATATGCCAGTATGAAAGTGAGAGTGTCTTGATATTATCAAGGGTGATAAAAACTCACAATGTAATTGTAGCTGAGGCCTCAGCCAATCCTAAAGGTGCTTTGGACCTGGGGTGTCCCTTCCAAGTTGTCCCATATTGAGACAGGGAGTTTGGCATTTATACACCTCAGTTAGCCAGCCAGTAAATCTCAGCTACCTCTGGAAATGGAAATAATTGAGCAAAGCAGTTCTCTGCAGTTGAGAGCAATTTCAAATAATGAACCCATAAGTGAGAAGTTAGAAAATGCTATTCACAGGAATTGTGAGACAGGTGGATAGACGGTGAAGGAAGAGGGGATATGATTGGAGCTTCCTAGAATCAACTAGACTTTTGAATCACTTTAAGATTTTTCTTTAATTTATAATTTGATATTAATATTGTTACCCTTGGTTTTCATTTGAATATTTTCCTAGAATATATGTGAAAACATGTATTTGAAAAAATTTCCAAATTCCCTTAACATTTTTGCAGTGTGTCTTGTATATGGAGACCATAATACTTTTTTGATAAATATTTTGTTGATGTTTAAGATAATTGCATATAGAAAGGTACATACATCACAAATTGACAACTAGAGGAATTATTATATATGATATATAACCAATAGGCATGATCCACATTGAAAAAAAGAATTTTAACAGTAATACAGGAACTCTCCGTACCTCTTCTTCACCCTACATTTTTGTTTTCTTGTTTCTCATTCTTCTTTTTCCACTTACATCTCTTCAACTCTATATTTTTTGTTTTCTTGTTTTTCATTATTGTCTTATTTTTAACATAAATTAAATGATAGCTTCTTTTAAAAAGTTGTATAGCTTAGGTTATATATTTCTCTATTCTTAACTCAAAATTACACTACTTAAATATGATAAACTTATTTTTGCTTGATATCTTGTTGTATAAACACTCCAATTTCAAAATTTTTCAGTACTGTCTTGGGCATCCAACTCATTGCATTAAAAATATAGGAATAATGACATCATTTTTGTCAGTCCACAAAAAAATAAGTGATAGCTTAACAATTTTAAATATGCATATACTCATGTTACTATTATTCACATAATGATAGAAGGCATGCCCTAGATAGATTAGAGCTCTTTTTAAAAAAAAAAAATTATTGTTATTATTAGGGGAGAAGAACAGTAGGAGTATTCAAAATAAAAATCTTAGCCCTCTAGTTGGATATCTGGTTAATTACAGTTAATATGACTGTTGATACAATTGGGTTCATTTTCATAATCTCACTATTGGTGCTCAATTTGATCTACTGCTATTACATTACATAAGTTTTCTGAGTTTTTATCTTTTTTATGATCAATTACATTTTTTTCATTATTTCTTTTCCTCTCTGTTAAATTGTATATTTTCATCCTTTTGCTAATTTTTTCAATGGTTGTCTTAGAGATAACAAATGGTATCCTTGAATTATTAAATACAAATTGTTATTTTCATCATTCTAGGAACTTAGAAGATTTTGAACTTATATACTAATTCTTAACTTTTCTTTCTTTCCTCTTATGGTTTTTAATTCTATATATACTTTAACTCTCACAAGCCATTGCCATTTTATTTTCATGGTAAATTTTTATTATATGTCGGCCATATTTACTAATTCATAGTTTCATACCATCTTTTTAAGAGCCTCCCTATAGAATCATTCTTTGCTTTAAAAAAAAAAAAAAAATTGTCCAGGGGCGCCTGGGTGACTTAGTCGGTTAAGCGTCCGACTTTCGCTTAGGTCATGATCTCGCGGTTCGTGGGTTCGAGCCCCGCATCGGGCTCTGTGCTGACTGCCAGCTCAGAGCCTGGAGCCTTTTTCAGTCTGTGACTCCCTCTCTCTCTGACCCTCCCCTGCTCACGCTGTCTCTCTCTCTCTCTCTCTCCTAGAAATAAATAAAAAACATTAAAAAAAATTTTTTTTTTAAATTGTCCAGTATTTCTTTTAGTACATGCCTGCTAATAGTAAATTCCACCATTTATTCTGTTCTAAAAATACCTTCATTTCCCTTCATTATTGAATGACACAGTCACTTATTTAATTTCAGCACTTTGAAGAGAAGGTATTTCATTTACTGTGATTTCCATAATTTCTGTTAAGAATCTAATTGTCCCTCTTTTAATAAGAATATATATTTTGTTGTTGTAGTCTGGCTTTTTTAAAGATTTGTCTTGGTTTTTGTGGAACAATTGTTTTATTCTGATATGCTTAAGTATGGTTTTCTTTTAGTTTATATTGCATGGGGTTTATACATCTTTACTATGTTCAGCCTCCTACCTACTCACTTTCATAATTTTGCAAGTTTCTTGAGAAATGGGTTGTGTGTCTGAACACCATTACATCACTTTTTCCCTCCATCCTAAAATACCATCAATAAACATTTGTTATTTATCCTCCAGGAGCTAACATCTGTCTGAATAAAGCCCAGAATTGTGGTATCTTGTTCTGGTCTTTAAATCGACAAATATCCTAGAGAAAATTTCAGCTTTTGAATATCTGTTTATTGCCAGTATTCCCTGAGATCTTCAACCCTATTATAATAATGGCTTTAGTAGCTCTATGGTCCTTGCTCTACATAATGTGTAGCTTTAATTACCCAGCTTTTCTAGTTATTAGGAGGATTGATCTGTTACATGTTTCTCAGCTGCAACATGCACACAGAATCTTTCTCTTTTTTTCTTAAACATTCAGACTCATAACTCTACCATAAGCCACACTTTCAACCACTTTACTTTGAAGGATATTAGCAAGAAATAAAGCATTCTAGTAGGATGATGTCAGGAAATCTTACTCAACAGCAAGAGTCTTTGAAGCAGCACAAATGCAGACATCCACATAGGTCCAAGGAGAGGTACAAGTGCATTATGCAAGTGCAAGGGTTGCCCTGACTTAAATGTCAACAAAGGCTTCAGGTTCCACAGAGCCTGTATCTTTAGTAATGATTTCACAGCTCTAGCTTTCAGTGTCTCTACAAGTGATATGCTGGTCATAAGACAGAAATGAGTATATGACATCTCATTAAGTATTTATATTTTATGTTTAAATCCTCTAATCCTACATGCGATTTACCAATAAGGAATTATTTATAAGTAGTACTATATTAATATATAGTAATAATATTATATTTTGACACATATATCTTATCATGTTATTAGGAAACAGGGATAAAGAATTAACCAAAGATTAGGTGCCTGAGTGGCTCAGTCATTTAAGTGTCCGACTTCAGCTCAGGTCCTGATCCCAAGGTTTCATGGGTTCTGAGCCCCACATCGGTCTCTGTGCTGACAGCTCAGAGCCTGGAGCCTGCTTTGGATTCTGTGTCTCCCTCTCTCTCTGCCCCTCCCCCACTCACAATTTCTCTCTGTCTCTCAAAAAATGACTAAAAATGTTAAAAAATTTTTAAAAAGAGAACTAACCAAAGATTGGATTTTCATGAAGCAGGGGGAAGAACCACAGCATTCTGCTCAGAAGCAGAATTTTATAATTGGCTCCATTCTATGTCACCTTATATATTTTAAAATAAGATAAAGTCAGTGTTTCTCATAAGTGGTATAACTCATGTTGATTCTTTCATATTGTCTTATCACTTAGATTTTCAATGTATTCCCTATATAATTTTTGTTTGTTTTCCAAAATGTTGTTGTATTGTTCCGTTTTTTCTTTAATGCTTTTTGTTTGTTTTTCTCTGACTGGTAGTTATCTTCCTGATTATTCTTATTTTAAAATTGTCACTTTAAATATAAAACTGATTGTCTTATACTTTTATCAACATCTATATTCTTTTCTAATATGAAATTTAGAACGGTAAGAATTTAAAACTATAGCATTTAAAATTATAACTATATTAAACTACACTATAAAGCATTTAAAGCTATAAACCGTATAATAACTGTTTTAGCTAAATTTCATAGGTTTTGACATGTCATATTTTTACTCTTATTCAGTTCAGTTTATTTTTAAATTTTCACAATGATTTTTTCTTTGACTCATCTCATTGGTTATTTACCCCAATGTTTATAGCAACACTATTAACAATAGCCAAATTATAGAGTCTGAATGTCCATCAACTAATGAATGGATAAAGAAGATGTGGCATTTATGCACACACACACACACACACACACACAATGAAATAATACTCGGTGATCAAAAATGAAATCTTGCCATTTGCAACAATATGGAGGTTACTAGAGGGCATTATGCTAAGTGAAATTAGTCACTCAGACAAAGACAAATATCATATTATTTCACTCACATGTGGAAACTGAGAAACTCAAAAGATGAACATAGGGGAAGGGAAATAGAAATAAAAAGAGGGAGGGAGACAAACCATAAGATACACTTAAATACAGAGAACACACTGAGGGTTGCTGGAGGGGCAGTGAGTGGTGAGATGTGTTAAATGAGTGATGGGCATTAAGGAGGGCACTTTTTGGGACGAGCACTGGCTGTCATATGTAAGAGAAAAATCAGTGAAGCCAACACTACTCTGTATGTTAATTAACTTGAATAAATTTTTAAAAATAAATAAATTTTTACCACTTTGATTTTGATTTAAAAATAAATAAATTTTTACCACTTTGATTTTGGTACTGGATTTTATAGCAAATTCCACTTTAATAAAAAACATTCTGTATAACTTATATAATTGATCAGTTTGGCTCTAGGATCAAGAATATGATTGCTTTGATAATCCATGATCAGTTGAAAAGAATATATATTATTCATTTACAGTAATCAATGCATCTTTATGGCCGTATTTTTAATCATATCATTCTTTATTGTGTTTCTATTATCAATTACTGAAAGAGTGAAGTTAAAAAAATCAACTATGATTTTAGATTTGCTATTTTTTTCTTTTTATTCTCCAAAAAAAGTGAGACAAATTAATGAGTATTGAAGGAAGAGGAACAGTCTTGGCACAAAAATACAAAAAAGGAAAAAAACCTGACAACATGTCTTGAAATTATCGTGCGTTTATCTATCCAATAGAATCCAGCTATAGAAAGGAAAATCAATAATCCAAATAAAATTGGAGGTGTTTTTTGTTTGTTGGACTAGATGTATAAATTACTGAACTAAACTAAAAATTACAGGACTTTTCATTTCATAAGAGTTACCAGAAAATTGATAAATCTGGTTCTAATTCTATTCAAAAGATAGGTAAAAATTAGTCCCCCAGAACATCAAAGACTTATACATGGAGTGGAAGTTATAAAATAAAGTTATTCAATTTGTTTGATACAGTGGTCACTTTACTAAAATTCATTGACATCTATATCTTCACCTTATTTGAACTTTCATGGCATAGATTGAGTTAAAAATTTTATATTAAAAAATTTCACATTCTTTTGATATTTTTCTTACAACTCTGGTCCAATATCTTTGTATCCCTAACTAAAATGTTTCTTGAGGATAATAATTGTTTTCCTGCTTAATGCTGTACTCTCAGTGCCTAGAATATGTCTGGCAGAAAATAAATACTCATTGAATATTAATGAATATAAATAAATACTCATTGAAACTTAGCTCTCAGTGACAGGCTAAGTGTTCGAATTCTTCAAACTAGATGTTGGATCTTATTCTCTATTCATTTACACCTTTAAGTTAGATGAGTGAAAACTGATGGTGCTATAGAATATCATACATGTGTTTATTTTTCTTATAACTGAAATTTTTTTCTGATAGCATAACTGGAACTGAGTATCTTAACTTTTGTTTTATGATGGGCCTTGGCCAAACACACGGATTCAGTTCCTTTTAATTCAAAGAAAGCTGATTGTAGATACTTACAATAGTAGGTTTTTCAATAGCAGGTTTTTCAAAATTGCCAGAAAATTAGAAATATGACATGTCATTATTAATGAATAGTCTATCAACAATGCAGCAACTTAAGCGGTTGGCCGATAATTAATTGAAATATAAACTAAAATGTAATGCAAGTAATTAACTACTTTTAAAAAATTAGAGTGATTTGAAAATGCTACTTAGAATATTTTAATTCTAATTTCAAATCTATGTCTAATTTGAATGTAATTCAAATTTGAAAAATCCTAATTTGAATTCTAGTTTCAATTTTAAATTCAATTCTAATTTGAATATTTTTCATCTACTCGTATTTTTTCTTCTTCTTAACTATTACGTCTTTCCTATTAGACACATTAGATCTCTTCTCTCATATAAACTAGTTATATGTTCAATATCATTGTTTTAATTTTCCTCAAAAGGCTAAAAATTGAGCTTCTTAACTAAATTTCCCAGTGTTCTGCTTTAATAAATAAATTGCATATTTTTTTTTACTCAAAGATTTTGCTTTAGAATATAATCTCTTGTAATTTTGGAGTCTCTTCCTCTGATAAATTTAGTCTTCCCAAGTTTCAAAAATATATGGCTTATATATTTTTGCAAGTTCAGCTCTCTATAATAAAGTAAATCTAATTTTACGGGTGACTGAAATCCTTCTATTCAAACTAAATCTTTTTATAAATCTATCTCGTGCTCTCCTCCTTACTTCTTTCCTTTTTCTTCTGATTTTGAAAAAGGATAAGATTTTTTTTTCCTGGTATTGTATATTTTACTATTTATTTATTTATTTATTTATTTATTTATTTTGAGGGGAAGAGGGGCAGAGGGAGAGAGACAGAGAGAGAGAGAATGAATTTCAAGTATATTCCATGCTCAGTACAGAGCCCAATGCAGGGCCCTGGGATTATGACCTGAGCCAAAATCAAGAGTCTGACAGTCTGACACTCAATGGACTGAGCCACCTGGGCACCCCTGGTATTGCATATTTTAGAGAGAAGGTAGAATTTTCAATTAGAAGGATACGGTTTATAATTTCTAAAAATGTTGTTTTTTGCTAGATCATGGACTCTTGGCTGTAGGCTTTTGCAATTGACTATGAAAAGGAACATGTTTATTATTTTCATGGATAACCAAGTCTATTAAAGACACTAGTTGCTGTCTCTTGAAATAAAACAGATGTGTTGAGGTTTGTTTTCTATATACTGTTTTTCTTTTCTGCTCTTGATTTCATTTCTTGTTTCTTGATCCTTACAAATGCTTGTTCTATGTCAGGCCTCTTGAGAAATGAAAATTCCACCAAGTATATTATAGCAATGCCAAATCTGCTGAGCAATTTTGTTTCAGTTTTCTTTGTATTTGTTGTGATGACCAATACTGTACTGTGGTTTTACACTCCCTTTTGTCCTCATACCTTAGAAGATTGAGGTAATAAATCTGTTTTACATATATTTAAAACAACAACAGTAGCAACAAAACCCCAAAAGAATGAAAAACAAATACACAACAAAAAACAAACAAACAAACAAACAAAACACTGGGGCTGGATATACTTACAAAATATACCTGTTCACATCACTAACACAATAATAGAAGGGTTTTCTGTTTTTCCTTTGCCCGTGATTTCTACTTTTACTTCATACTCTTGCTACTACAAGTATGACAGTTGTCACACAGCAGGAAAACACACACACACACACACAAACCTTTACAGATAAATCCTTCCTTTGTTTCTGATACCTGACTGGCAACAATCACTTAACCCCAAGTTTGTCCAAATCTCATAATGCTTTTCAGATGTTCATAACTATCTAGTTTCACAATATTATTATTTTATAGAGGTTTGAACATTGCTGTATTATTTTGTGAAGGAGGGCGTTCAATATGTGGGCCAATTCTCTCTTGATATCATTTCCTTTAAAATAATTGACATTAGCATTAAAAGACAATATATGTATTTTCTTTCTAGCTATGTGATGAACTCATATATCGATTTAATTTAGAAGACAAATTATATTATCAAAGTTTAAGTTCAGTTGGTATGGTCATGAAACCCAAATACAATATTGTTCCAAACAAAACAAAAGTATAATCTGATTTTTCAAGAGGCATATCTAGGAGATTACATTTGAAGAAAAGTATTTCTGGTTTTGCCTCATCGGTAAGCCAAAGAGAAGAAAAACAACTAACTATAAAATAGAGGCTTATCATTTCTCTTACTATGTCAAACTCCAAAATTTATACTCAGGTTAGAGTAGAAAAATATGAACATTACCATTTCCTACCTCTTAGCTTCATTTCCCACACATAGAATAGTCAATTATTATTGCCAAGTCTCATATTTTCTCTATGGAATGGCATATATGAACTTCTATTAAATCCAACTCCTCTTCTGCATCCGTTATACAGCTTCCAGTGCAATGTGCCACTCTTTCAACAAAGATGTTGATTCACATGAGAACATAAACTGTGCAAGCCAATATGAGTCCAGGGATTTTTATCCTCTTTTAAGAAACTACTTTTTGAGATAAATTACTTTGAATATAGTTTCCTCTTTTCTTTGTGGTCAGTGTAATCTATTTACTTCATGACTGACCCTTATGATTCATTTAAGATGTTGGCATATGGTTAATAGTCATTATCTCTAACAAAAAATCAACCCACAATCCTGGTGAATTTCTGTGACAAAAATCTAGGGTAGACATATGTGGTATAAATGCCACGTTCTCTTCAAAAAAGATTTTCTCTACCTCATAGTCAGTGGATCTTTATTGTACTCCCTCAATTTTACAAAAGTTCTATCATTCCACGAATAGATGCTGGAAATATATTGTAATTTAGGCAGTATGTTAGCACTAGAGATATAGTGGTGAACAAGATATATTTTTCACTGGAGGAATGAGGAAGAACAGAAAATAAATAAACAAACAGTTTGTTTATATAAATAGCATTATGACAAAATTAACATTTGCAATCTTTATTTCTACTTTGTTTTCCTTGCCAAATCTCTCATATTATTTGTAAAAAGTATTTGAAAATTTTATCCTCCAATCACCAATTTACTGCTCTTTGGATCAAATGTAAATATCTTCTTAATAGACTTGTATTTTAGAATAGTTTTATATTTACTAAAAAGTAGTGAAGCAGTACAGACATTTTCCATTTATGTCCATACTGTGTTTCTGCAATTATTAGTACTTATAATAGTATGGTACATTTGTTACAATTAATAAACCAATATTGATAAATTATTAGTAACTACTGTCTTCAGATTTCCTTAGGTTTAGTATAAATTCTTATATGCTATTCCAGAGAGAACATATGAGACTTGACAATAATAATTGACTATTTTATGTGGGAGAATTTCCTTTATGTAACATTCTTTTTCTGTTTCAGGATCCCATCAAGGATACTTCACTGTATTCAGTCATCACATATTCTAATATACTCTTAGTTGTGATGGTTTCTCTGACTTTCCCCAATTTTGATGACCTTGGCAGTTTTGAAGAATACTGGCCAGATATTTTATAGAATGTCCTTCATTGGGATTTGTCTGATGTTTTACACATGATTAGATTGTGGTTATGGGTTTTTTTTTTTTTTTGGAGGAAGAACATAAAGGTAAAGTGCTATTTTTATCACATCTTATCAAGGCTATATACTATCAACATTACTCATTACTGTTGATATTAACCTTGATCACTGGCCAGAGATAGTGTTTGTCAAGTTTCTCCACTTGTAAAGTTACTCATTTCATCCCACTTTCCATAATGTACTCTGTGTAAGGAAGTCTTTGTAAGGATGTCACTGTAAGCAGCTATACTTTAAACATGGAGATATATCCACCTTCTAGTGGACAGAGTATCTACATATATTATCTGAGTATTCTCTTCCATTTATTTATCTATTCTTTATTTATGGACTTATGGATTATTTGGATTTATGGATCCTGATATTCAATTTTGGGCTAAAATCCAATACTAGTTTGTTTTATCAAATGTTTCCACATTTATCTTTCTTAGCTCATGTGTCTCTTTGACATACTTCATATTGTGGCTATCCTTGGGGGCACCTCCTTATTTTCTGTCATTACCAGATGCTTCACGATTATCTTGTATATTTTCTGCCCCAGTCCTAAAATATTTCTCCATGGAGTCCTAATTATTTATTTATTTATTTCCTTATATAAAATTGTATNTTCAGCTGAGAGAGCAAGAGGGTAGGTATATAGTATATAAAACATACCAACTTCTAATTTCCCATCTATACCCTGAGATGAAATTTTGAAATTCATTTATTTCACCATGAAACTTTGAATATCTATATATAATATTTTTTGAATATCTATATATAATATTTTTTAGGTTAAAATATCATATCCTCTGGGAATTTCAATGTTATTTTGTTTCCTAAATTTGTAATCAGTTCTGAGATTGAATATAAATATTACTTTCTGTTATTTTTCTTCCCAACCATGGTTAAATGTTTCTTTTGTATAGTTTCATACTTTCAGATTTATTATAGAAAATATTCTGTATTATATCTGTATATCTTCTATACTATATAATTAATTCTAAAACGAAAGTCTCTTGGGTTTTAGCTAACCTTTGTATCTTCTGTAACATACATTATACCTCACACTGAACATGCACTCAGTTAAAAATTTTAAAAATGATTAAATAAATGAGCATTGTTATGGACTAAATGTTTGTATCTCCTCCTCCAAATTCACATGTTAAAACCCTAACCCCCAAGTTGATGGTATTTGAATATGGGGACCGTGGGAGGCAATTAGGGTTAGTGAGGTCTTAAGGGTGGTGGCCACTTAAGGGAATTAGTGACTTATTGGAAGAGGAAAAGACAGGAGAATTCTTGTTCTCTTTCTCTCTCTCTCTCTCTCTCTGCACAAACTGGGGAAAAGCCATGTAAGCATGGCCATAAGCAAGCCGGTAAAATTTTCTTTATCAGGAACTGAATCAGCTGGCTCCTTAATTTTGCACTTCCAGAATTGTGAGAACTAGATATGTGTTGCTTAAGCCACCTAGTGTATGGTATTTTGGTACCATAGCCCAAGAAGACTAAGGTAAACATTAAACCATTTTAGAGTAAATATGTGGTCTGTGTTAATATCACATCCATTGACTATGCAAGTGATTCAGAAACCTGGTAAATTAAAACTTTATGGGAAAAATCATATGGGAAGCTCTTAAGAGTTATCTTATGCTTTCTTTTATAATAAAGGTATAATAGCTTTTTTTCAGACCAATTTTCCTATAAAGAAGAAAATTTGTATAAAGCATTTTTTTAATGTGTGAGAAAACATAGAGCAGTTTTAAAGTTGCAAGGACTTGAGTCTCAAGGTCCTGTAGAGCAAAAGCATACAGAGCAAATAAGGCATTGGGCAACAGTCTTTTCTTTGAAACTTTACCAAATTAAAGGCGTCATTAAGAAGCTGAGAGTCTGAGTAAAGCTCTCATTAAAGTAAAGGATAGATAGATGAAAATTTTGGGAGCTTCTTTGTCCACAAAAAAGAAGAAGACCTGGTAAAATACCCAAGATTTTTAGTGGAAACTCCCAGGGCTATGCTGTAGGAGTAAAGGTGAATGTGAAATAGTCCAGTTCTAACAAAAAATAAAAAGGGCTCAGTTGCTGATTTAGACTAGGTTCATCTCCCCTGCACAAACTTCCTACAAGTGCAAAGGAAATGCTCTCCATAGGAAGATAACATGATCAATAACTTCCAATTTTCCTCATATTCCCTGCTAGAAACTCCAAAAGATATCTCTTGGCTCTTCATGATGAGAATCTAGTGGGAATTCTAGAAGTAAAATCTGTGAAATTTTTTTCACAGGGCTTTCAAGCACTAGGTAGATTACAATGCAATTGAAACAGAAATCAATAATGATATAAGGTAGCTGGAAAATTCCAAAATATTTGGAGATTAAACCACGCCCTTCTAAACAAGAAATCAGCCAAAGAAAAATCTCCATAGAAGTGAAAATTACATTTTGAACAAAACAAAATTGAAAATAGGATTTTCTTGGTCACCTGGGTGGCTCAGTTGAGCATCCAACTTAATTTTGGCTGAGATCATGATCTCAGGATCACGGGACTGAGTCCTGTGTTGTGCTCTACATTGATTGTGGAGCCTGTTTAAGATTCTTTCTATCTCTCAGACCCTTTACCCTGCTCATGCTCTTTCTCTCTCTCTAAAATAACAGTAATAACAATAATAACAAAAGAAAATAGAATTTATCAAAATTTGTTGGATGCTGTGAAAACAGTGTTTGGAATAAAATTTATAACATCAAATGTACATAATAGAAAATAGGAGACAGCTAAATTTACTTTATAGCTAAAAATTAGAGTAATTCAATCCTCATGCAACAGAGGAAAATAAATAATAAGAATTAGAGTAGAAACTAATGAAATTGAAGACAGAAAAATAATAGAGAAAATCAATGAAACCAAAAGTTGATTTTTAAAAGATCAATAAAGCTGATAAACCTCAAGCCACAGTAACAATCAGAGAAGAAAACCACAATTTATTAATATCACAAATGTAATAAGGAGAACATCAATACTGATCCTATGGACTTTAAAATAACAATAAACAATACTATGAACCACCATATGCCCCCCAATTTCATAAATTTGATGAAATAAACCAATACCTTAGAAGACCCAAAATACCAAACAAGCAAGAGCAATAAAAATCTGAATATGCCTATATCTATCAGAGTGCTTTAATTGATAATTAATAAAATTCCAAAAAATAAAGCATACAGGCCCCAGATAGTTTCACTAGTGAATTCTACCAAACATTTAAGCAATAAATGGTACTCATTCTCTCTAATCTCTTCCAGAATATAGTCATAGAAGAAACATTTCTTAGTTCACTCTATGAGGCCAGCATTTCCCTACTACTCATTGCTAGTAAGAAAAAAAAAAAACATATACTGATACATCTCATGAACATATTTGGAAAATCCTTAACAAATTATTAACAAATCAAATCCAACAATGATGTACAAACTATACAGCATGGCCAATGAGATTATTCCACATATACAAGACTGATTCCACATTCACAGCTGATTTAATCCACATGACTGATTAGAGACCTCGTGTGATATGTCAGCTAATTGGGGGGGATGGCAAAATTCAACAAATTATTCTTTATAAAATTTCTCAATTAGAATTAGAAAGAGGGAAACTTTTTAACTGGGTAAAGAGTATCTATAAAATCTACAACTAACATCCTATTTAATGGTGAAACACTAAATGCTTTTCCCCTGTGACTGACAACAATGTGATGATATCCCATTTCATCACTCTTATTTAACCTGGTACTGGAAAACCTAGCTAGTGCAATAAGACAAGAAATAGAAAATGAAGGTATATAGACTGGGAACAAAGAAATAGAACTGTCTTTGTGGATGATACAAAGCCAATTAACAAGTACCAAAAAATGAAAAAAAAATCTTAGAAATAATAAGTGATTACAGAGGATTATAGGATACAAGGTTAATATGCAAATGTCAATTGGTTTATTATATACTAGCAGTTAACAGTAGGACTTTTAAATTAAAATCATAGTAACATTTACAATAGCATTTGAAAAATGAAATACTTAGGTAAATAAAATATATTCTGGATCTATATACAAAATCCACAAAACTTTGATGAAAGGAATCAAAGATAACAGACATACCTGAATCTATATTATGTTCATGCATTGAATACTCAATATTGTTAAAATGTCCACAGTCTTTCCAACTTGATATACAGAGTCTATACAATCCCAAGCAATATCCTAGTGAATTAATTGTAGATATCAAAAAGATGATTCTCAAGTTTATATGGAAGACAAAAGACCCAGGACAGCCAACACAATACTGAAGGAGAGCAAAGATGGAGGATTGATGCTACCTGATGTCAAAACTTGTTATAGAGTAAACAAGACAGCATAGTATTGCTGAAAGAATTTAATGGAGAAACCATAGTCCTTCCTACAAATGGAGCTTGAGTTTTTGAATATCTATATTTTTATAGATGTATCTAGACATATAACACATATATTTTATAAATTTTAACTCAAAATGTATTACCAAACTAAATATAAAGTGCAAAGTCATAAAACTTCTAGAGGCTAGCCTAGAACACACTTGGGGCCTTGTTCACAGATGACATAATTGCCTACATATAAAATCCAAAAGAATCAACAACAAAACTCCTGGAACTAATAAGCAATTGTAGCAAGATTATAGGACACAGATTAATATGCAAGTCAATTGCTTTTCTATATAATATTAATAAGTGAGTGGAATTCCTTATTATAAGCTCATTATCATTTGCATCAGCACTCCTCAATATGAAATACTTAGAAAAAATATAACAAAATCTGTACAAGATCTATTTGAGGAAGACTACAAAATTCTGATGAATGAGTTCAAAGAACTAATTAAATGTAGAGATATTCCATGTTCTTGGATGGGAAGACTCAATATTATCACATGTCAGTTCTTGCCAGTTTGATCCACAAATTCAGTACAACTCCAAACTGAATCGCAGCAAGTTATTTTGTGGATATTAAGAAACTAATTCTAAAGTTTATATGGAAAATCAAAAGACCCAGAAAAGCTAGCCAAATATTGAAGGAGGAGAACAAAGTTGCAAGGACTGACACTACCTGAAACCTAGATGACCTAGATTGTAGTAGACACAATTCACAAAAGAAATAACTGATAAGTCGGCTTTCATTAAGGTTATAAACTTCTGCTCTGTAAGAGACAATGTCAAGAGAGTGAGAAGGCAAGCCACAGACTGGGAAAAAATATTTTCAAAAGGCACATCTGCTAAAGGATAGTTATTCAAAATATATAAAGAATTACTAAAATTCAACAGTAAGAAAACAAGAACCTTATTTAAAAATGGACCACACATCTCAACAGAGAGCTCACCAAACAAGATATCCAGATGGCAAATGAGCATATGAAAAAGTTCTCAATATCTTACGTCACCAGGGAAATGTAAATTAAGACAACAATGGTACACAATTTCACATCTATTAGAATGGCCAAGATCTGGAACACAACACCACCAAATTCAAAGATGTGGAGCAACAGGAACTCTTACTCATTGCTCTTGGGAATACAATATGGTACATACACTTTGGAAGACAGTCTGTCAGTTTCTTACAAAACTAAGCACGTTCTTAGCATATGATCCAGCAAACATGCTCCTTGATATTTACTCAAAGGAGTTGAAAACATATGTCCACATAAAATTCTGCACATGGATGTTTAAAGCAGCTTTATTCATAATTGCTAAAGTGTGGAAGTAATATATCCTTTAGTGGATGAATGGATAACAAACTATAGTACATTATTCAGTATAAAGAAGAATGAATTATAAAGTCATGAAAGGACATGGAGGAAGTGATAGCGCATGTTGCCATGTGAATAAACCCAATCTGAAAAGGCCATCTACTGCATGATTCCAATTATATTCCATTCTGGAGAAGGCAAAATTATGGAGACAGTAAAATGACCACTGTTTGCCAGGGCTCCACGAATGAGTAAAACACAGGAGAGGCCGTGAAACTGCTGTGTATCATACAGTAATAGTGGATACATGTCATTATTTATGGGTCAAAACCAATAGAATGTACAATATAAAAAGAGTGAACCTTAATGTAACCTATGGATTTTAGTTACCAAAGTGTTAGCATTGGCTCCCCAATTGTAGCAATGTATTATGCTAATATAAGATATTGATAAAAGGGGAAATGAAATGGGGCTCGGAGGACTATATTCTCCACATAATATCTCTGTAAATCTAAAACTGGTCAAAAAACTCTATTAATTAAAAAACAAAAGAGGAGTATGTGTTGGACAAATAAAGTCACATTCAACAAAGGGAAAATTTTGCTTCATCAAATTAAAAGTAAAATTTATAACATAGAAACAAGAAAGGAACAGTTCTAAGAAATGCTTAGCCTAAATGAAGGCAATTTGACCTGAAAGAAACTCAGTGGGGTTAGTTAGTTATTTGAGTACATGATGATACAGGAATTCTTTTCATATCAGAGCAGGCACTCAGTAATATTGTGCTCAAAGGCAAGCTTTAAGGGAATTAGACGTGGCAGAGAAAGACTAATAACGACTGTTACATACAGAGAGTATTTATCTTGAAATTTAGCAAATATGAAAAGAATCCTTGCACAAGTAAGTTGCACTTCTTAAATATAGAATATAAACCATTTCATGTAAAATTTTTAAAAACCAGACACCCTGCCTTTTGTATATGTGAGTCAAGGGGATGGAATACAAAAGAAAACAATTACAAAGGAAAATGTGTGAAAGTTGTCTAAGGAGGGCACTGATAACAAACTGCAAATGAGGCAAAGTTGAAAGTGATCATAGCTATATGCTTTCATTAGAAATGCAAAAGAGGAAGTTCAAAATTAAAACTCCTTATGCTGGATAAAAATGGAAAAGCTCAATCAAGGTGATAAGTAAAAAGGCCCTTTCCAAGGCGGCTTCCTTTTTACAGCACATGCTCATCTATCTTGGAGACACTGAGCTAGAGTCACTGTCAGCCTAGATACAACTTGTTTTTGTCAAAGAGGGAGGAAAGATTGCAGAGAAGGAGTTATTAGGGCATTGAATGATATGTACAGTTGGATTTAATTAGGGCAAAGTGATAAGTGATGGTTTTAGCACAAGAATTAACACAGATGGTCAAAAAAGACAAATTTAGTATCTTCAATCTGGAAAATGTCAGGCTTAGCATAGATAATGAAGTCCTAGAAAATAAAGAATGAAATAAAGGCTCTATTGAAATGGCAAATGATTCTAGGAAGGAAAGCATGCATACACTATTCTTAGAATTCCTAAATAGATAATGACTATATTAGCTTAGCTCAGATTATCTGCTATAGTAAAATAATGAGTACAAAAATTGAAAACTTGTCAAGATAATAAATATCAAAAATTTTTAGATTTTTATTTTAAAAAGAAAATAATAAAGAATAATGACCATAGTCCATATTTTATATTTCTTGTCATTAAATATCTTTCTATCCAGACATATTTATAAACTAAGTCATTTTAAGGTGGTAATGAGTATATAGATAATATTTAGAAAAGCTGAGCTTTAATCATTATTATTTCTCGTAATAATCTGTAAATTAATACTGAAAATAATTAACTTAGTTGTCTGTATTTTCCATGCAATATCAATTCTAAGCCAAATGCTATTGTGAAAAGAATTGATGCTTCTATTCAAATTTGAGGTATCCAAAAGGCAATATTACCAACTGAAAGCACTTGAGATTTTAAAGTAAGAAACTAGTATTGGTTTTTAACGGACGACTAAAAATAATGTATCTTTTATTATATCCAAGATACTTAGATTTTTCATTTGAAATTCATGAACATTTCAGTGCCCATAATTTTACATTAAATGATCAGTGACATGGTTTCTTTATCTAGGTCATTGCTTAATAGAAGTCTGTGAAGGTAAATGCTAGTTGATAAAGAAACTTCCTAGACATGTGGATAGTACAATGATGCTAGATGAAATACACACACACAGACACACACACACACACACACCACAGAGGAAGAGAGAGGGAAGGGGAGGAAAGGAAAGATGGATGAGATGAAGAAAGAGAGAGAAAGAGAGATGTTGCTGCCAACAAACACATAAATATCTTTGTGGCCAATATTCAGAATAAAAATGAAAGCAGTAACAGGGACTATGGTCAGACCCTAGATTCATACACAAGTAGTTAAGAGTTTTATTCAGAATACTGGAAGCAAGATTACCACTTTTTTGGTAATTTTTCTAAATTTATTTATTGATTGATTTTGGAGAGAGAGACAGAGTGTGAGCAGGGCAGGGGCAGTGAGAGGGAGACAATCTGAAGGGGCTCCAGGCTCCGAGCTGTTAGCACAGAGCCTGATACGGGGCTTGAACTCATGAACCATGAGACCTTGACCTGAGCCAAAGTCAGACACTTAACTGACTGAGCCACCCAGGGAACCCAAGATTACCATTTTTAAAGCAGAAACTGCTATTGAACTCTGTTCATAAGAATCCAAAAGACTCTTGTAGCCAACTGCCCTTATAACTTATGCCTATATAAGAGTTGGAAGAAGCCATATTCAGCTGACTATATCTTAAGTATTACATCTTTAACATTACAGGAAATATCAAACCACCTAAAAATGAGCTCATTGTTAATTAGTGTTATCAGAAGCTAGGGAGAGGCTATAGGGAAAAAAAAGTAAAACAAAAGAAAATAAGCTAATGAAACAATGGAAAGATGAGCTGGAAGAGGAGAGAGAAAAACAAATTAAGTCTTGATACACTTGAAAACAAAAATCCAAAGAACATGAGCAAAACTAACACGAAAAAAGTAAAAAAAAAATTAGAACATAATTTCATTAAATGAAAATAATAAAGCAATTTGAATTTAATTATTGACTTAAATAAATGGGCAGATGTATCATGTGTATTGATGACCTACAATCCACCTAGAATTATTTTTTCTGTAGAGTGTGAGATAGTGATCATTTCATTTTCCCTCTATACCTATTCAATTGCCTCACAATGTGTTATTAAAATGATGTTCCATTTTCCCCTGTCATGAGCCATGCTGGTCATAAATCAAAGGACAATGTGCTTGAGTTTGTTCATGGGGTCTATGTTCTGTTACTTTTATTTATTATCTTATCTTCAGGCAGTGTATCTTAATAGCTATAACTTTATTATAATTTGGATATCAAGTAAAGTAAATATTCCCTACTTGTTTCCTTCTTGAAAACAGTTTTAGCTACTCATTGGTCTTTTGTACTTGCGCTGACAGTATGGAGCCTGCTTGGGATTCTTTCTCTTTCCCTTTCTCTCTGCCCCTCCCCTACTGGCTCTCTCTTTCTTTCACTCTCTCTTTCAAAATAAATAAAAATAAACTTAAAAAAATAAAAACAATAAATATTCACTGCACAAATATATTATTGAATTAATTAATGTATAAGAAAAGACCATACTTTAAAAAAATCCAGTTGGTTAATTAAGGCTCATGAACATGTACTCAATTCTCACTTTTTCCTCATTTGAGTTTCTGGCCCATTTTAACAACCTTAATTCAGCATATTCACCATCCCATCACCATTTTAAACAGGTACTTTGCCCCATCGAGTACAAACTTTATGGAATATCACTTCTTTTTCCTTCAGTTCTCTCTTTTCAACTTCTCTCTAATTATGACTACTTGTGTATATAAAACATAATAATACAGATAAATGGAGGATGGGAGTATAGAGAAAAGGAGAAGTGAGAAAAGATCAAGAGAGAAAAATCAGGATTTACAAACATACAATTGTTTCAATTTCTTCTTTTATCATCTGTACCCAGAAACTCTTTGGCAAGGAGTGAATATTTCAAGGTCTGGTAATGCACACTTCTATGCAAAAGGAAGGCAACTTAAGATTTGATTATTATATGCATGCTGTTAATGAAAAAAAGAAACCTCTCTAAATGAAAACAGACATAAATAAATCAAGGCATCAATAAAACATTAAACACATTAACCCATGAGATATGCTTGTCCCCATGACCATCACAGGATAACACTTTATTTTTGCTTATCTTTGGTTTGTTTTGTTTTACTCTAAGAGGCTAACAGGCATTTCAAATGGTGCCCAACAGCTAAGAAGAGTTAAAGTCTCAATATCTAAAGTTCTTCATATCATTTCTAGGATTTTTTTCTCTCTCACTAGGCTCACCTTAGCCTAATTCTTGACTTATCTTTCTACCAAGAATTAACAACCAGTTCCCAGTTCTGGTCCCAGACTTGAGAGAACAAGTATGAGGTATTGCTACTCATACCACATCTGTAATTATTTACAAAGTACAAACAAAATCTTAAATCATGAAAATTCCAAGTTATCATGGCCACACATCAACTACTCTTTCAAATACAATTGATATTAATTTTCTTTTACTTAATAAAGGAAGCAACCACACCAGCAGGACAAATACTATTTTGCAGTTGTGGATGAGAAGGGAAGAATGCCAGTTTATATACCTATCAAATGATATGCCTCTCTACTGAGACTTTCAACAAAGGTGTTAAATGCATCTCAAAAGACTTGATACAGTTCAATTCTTACAGCTGACCTCTTTTTTCATCTTTGAAAATACATTCAATAATACAAAAATAATGAAAATTAAAAAGAGTTGCTGGGAAGTTAGGCTTTTCACATGATTAAATTGCTCACCATCTTTAAGAAAAAGGAGTAAACAGTCAAACTGAAAAATGCAGAAGTTGGAAAATATATCCAGTATTCAGAATGTAAATTAGTTTGGATTGCACATAGGAAGTGAAAATTAGAAATCTTGATTCTTTATTTTATTAAAGTAGGTAAATGATTGGGTAGTTATTTTAAGATACCAAATAAAGAAAATGCCAAATCATAAAATCTTAAACTGGATTAACTCTATATAAATCATTTTCAGAAAGAACTACAACAACATAGAAATCCAAACTGCAGAATATTTTTCAGCTCTCAGGTATGAATAACTTTTCCACTGTAACTCAGGTGAAATCAGGTGAGAAAAACATGCAAACAGCTAAGATATTTCGAATGTTTTCTATGAGTATAAAGAGTGGTATAAAACTCCTTCACCTCCACTGCTTTAACCTTGTTTCATTCATTTCTTCATTCATGAGGTATAAACTGGTGCAGCCCCTCTGGAAAACAGTGTGGAGGTTCCTCAAAAAATTAACAACAGAACTCCCCTATGACCCAGCTATGTACCTCATATGTACATGTACCTCAATGTTCATAGCAGCACTCTCAACAATAGCCAAAACATGGAAAGAGCCTAAGTGTCCATCAACGGAAGAATGGATCAAGAAGATGTGGTTTATCTATACCATGGAATACTACAAGGCAATGAGAAAGAATGAAATCTGGCCATGTGTAGTAACATGGATGGTCCTTGAGGGTGTTATGCTGAGCGAAATAAGTCAGGCAGAGAAGGACAAATACCATATGTTTGCATGTATAGGAGGATTAGGAGGAACTTAACAGAGGATCATGGGGAAGAAGAAGGGATATAGTGGGGGAGAGGGAGAGAGGCAAACCATGAGAGACTCTTGAATACTGAGAACAAAATGAGGACTGATAGGTGTGGGGGGGAGGAGGGAGATGGGCATGGAGGAGGACACTTGTGGTGATGAGCACTGGGTGTTATATGGAAACCAACTTGAGAATAAACTATTTGTAAAAAATAAAAAATAAAATAAAACTCTATTTAATATAATGAGCACTACCATGATCTTCACGTGTATACAAAAGTACAGAAGTCTCCACCCTTTGTGATCTTTACATTTTCTTTAAGGGAGATAAAATATATTTATCAGGAAAAATAGAAGAGTTGTTTTTAAGCATTCAATGAAATGAATGAAAGTCAATGAAAAATATATGACCAAGTATTGTTATATCACTATAGTCAAAACATTTTCACAGAGCACACACATAAAATGATGATGTTTATGGCACATTAAGGTAGGGAGATGGCAATTTGCAGCTGGACCAATCTAGGACCTCTGTTCACACCCATTGTTATCTGGATGCTAAGAAAAGGAATAGCTCAGCACACCTGCAATCCATTTGTGGTATAAGCATGTGTACTACCCAGTTCACACCAGTTGTCAAGCCTTGCCTCAGAGAGTACCCAAGTGGGAGGAGATTGATAGAAGGAGTCTTGGATTTGTTGACTTCTGAATTTTATTTTAGATATAAAAATCAATTCATACATGAACATTCTAGATTAATATTAAAAATAGAAAAATCTATGGAAACATGTAAAGCAGATTAGAAGAATATCATGTATGAAGAAAACAGCTTGGGTTAAGCCAAAACTGAGGTTTTTAAAGTACATGTAAAAATGTGGTGAAAAGTGTCACTTTAGTAGAAGCTTTGATTCGATATAATGAACTAAGATTTTATGTGATTCACATGTGGGAAGAAATTATTATTAGAATATTTGAAAAGCATCTGACAGTTTTGTGAAATAGTTTCTGTCTTTGGAGGTGTTACAACAGAAATTGTACATTTTCCTACTATAAAAATCTATAAATTTGTCTGTGGGCAGCTAAAACTTAAGAGCAAAACTATGTTGAGCATGTTGTTAAATGAACTAGACTGTGTCTCATCATAAACAGAACCTTGATCAGCCCCAGAATCACAAGTTTATGACAGCAGTAATTTTAAATGCCATTTTGGCTTAAGCTCATTACTTTAGAGGATCATCACACATATGAAGTAAAGTAAAATGCTAATTCACTTTAGTAAAACTGATAACTATTAACTGTACTAAATTTTTTAAAATAAGTAATTACTTTTTAAAAAATTAAATAAAAACAGTAATTTTTCAATAAAGCATTTATACTTCCTGAAAAAAAGTAAATAGTTGGCTTGGCTGTCTCCAGAATGCATATCCTGTCTACTAATAATGTTCTTCTCTGAACTAGTTTTTGGAATCTTTAACATTTCCTCAGATGTGCGAGCAGAAGCACACACACAAACCAAAAAAGAGTAGTGAAAGTGTTCTTTGAAATCACTTTATTTTACAAGATTAAAAGACGGTGCAGGGTGCCTGGGTTCCTCAGTTGGATAAACGTCCAATATCAGATCAGGTCATGATCTAGTGGTTCCTGGGTTTGAGCCCCGTGGCAGTGTGCTGACAGCTCAGAGCTCAGATCCTGAAGCCTGCTTCAGATCCTGTGTCTCCCTCTCTGTCTGCCCTTCTGCTCACACTCTGTCTCTCTCTCTCTCAAAAACAAATAAAACATTATTTTTTTAAAAAAAAGAAGGTTCATATACTAACACTTCCAACTTCACTCTTTTTATTTAAAGTAGCCATTCAATCTTGAACTTTCTGAGTGAATTCTTTGGAAAGTTTACATATTCTGTTTATTTTTTAAAAATAACTGCATAGGGGTGCCTGGGTGGCTCAGTCAGTTAGGCCTCTGACTTCGGCTCAGGTCATGATCTCACAGTTCCTGGGTTCGAGCCCTGCATTGGGCTCTGTGCTGACAGCTAGCTCAGAGCCTGGAGCCTGTTTCAGATTCTGTATCTCTCTCTCTCTCTGACCCTTCCCTGCTCATGCTGTCTCTCTCTCTCTTAGAAATAAATAAAACATTTAAAAAAAATTTAATAAATAAATAAAATAAAATAACTCCATATATCCTGTGAGAGGCAGTAGAGATTTCCTGATAAACTTTGTTATTTATATTACGTGAGATATTAACATGACATTGTATTTTTGTAAACCATTACTAGAATTGATGTTACTATGTTAAATTATAGATTACTATTAAGACATGAAAATTAATAAATGTATGTCCTATATAAAGAGGAAAGTAAAGGGCCTTTGAGAAATAGTGATTCAAGTTCTGGAATATCAAGGCTTTTTAAATTTTTAAAACCATGTACACATCTAATAGGTAAACAGAATCCTCTCTGGAAAAATCAATTAAATTTTATTTTGGATTTTCATTTCCATCATTCAGCAGTATACTTTGGATACAGAAATAGGTTTTAATCAATTTTCTATGTTGCATGAAAGCTTTCAGAAATAAAAATTTCAATGCAAAATAGAGCTTTTCTTGGTCATTTACTCAAAGTATGACCCCTTAGTTTAAAATATCTTGAAAACTATAACCCCGAGAAAGTTTATCACTGGCATGTAGATTTCATGCGCTCTCAATTTTGCACTCTATTGTTGAGTTTATATTCATACTCTCATGTAAACTACAATAAGTTCTAGTTTTGAACCAGATCATAGATAAGCACTGTTTTGTTTTGTTTTTTGTTTTTTGTTTTTTTACCCAATTAACCTTATATCAAGAGATCTGGTCACACGCTTCAATCCCTAAATAAGGTTTGTGAATGTAATAGGATAAAATGTTATGACAGCAGCATACAAAAGTATATTTTATATTGTTAGAAACCAATTGGGGTGATTTGTATGTCAAAACAGCTAGATAATTCAGTCCAATGTTAAAGTACTAATAGGGTGGGAGGCAGGGCAATCATGTCCTGTGTTCCTTTATAGAATGAATCGTTGTTCCACATTGAATCTTTGCAATGCAGTGTGAAGGATGCTGACACAATCAATAATTCCTTCTTGAAAAAAAAAGGTTCAAAGATTCAATGTGAATAACATTATCCTATTTTCTCTAAAGCCCTTTCCTGCATCGAGTAATATGGCTTCAGACAAGAATTCCAACTGAGTTGTGGCATAAAAAAAGATTACAAGGATTCAGTAGATCAGCAGGAAGCGCAAAAAGAAAGCATCCTTTCTTGCAACTAGCTTGATTAAACCTAATGATCTAAGATAAAATTAAGATAACTAACTTATTATCAATATCTTCTCTAAGACTTTGCTTTCCTATTTGTTCAAAGTGAACAAATATCTTGCTACATTTTCTGAAAAGGTTTTGTTCTCATTTTTTTTTCTTAGACTGAAGACCATTTACTCAAGATTAGTACATAAAATATCAATCACCAAAACAAGGATAATTCCCTCCTATGCCTTTGGTGGAAAAACTCTGTGACTGTTCCCAATTCCACCCCCACCACGCTTGATAAAACCTAAGAGAGCTAAACTTTTATTTCTCATTTTCTCAAAAATGGCTAACAAAAGAATCTGCTAATGTAGTAATTATTTTCAGTTTATTCAATAAGAAAATATATATATCTCTGATTAATACTTAATAAAATTAAGTAAATGTTATTTTATCTGATTACTTTTAAGATCAAATATCCCCACATATTTTAATCCTTGATTCACAGGAAAAGAAATAGGCGGCATGTGTAAATAGGAAAAAATAGCTTCTTAAATAACAATTATTATAATTTTGCATATATAATCATACTATACAGTACTTTTAATTCTAAATCTTTAAGGTTTGCTCTCTTTCTTTACCTGTTATGATACAGATGAAAAGATATTGGACACAGTTATAGCAGTTGATTTTGAGCCAAAAGATTTTGGCAGCAAATAACATTGTACTGATAACCCTATTAACTGAGCCATTTCTTTTGATCATTACGAAGATATTACCATGAAATTCCAGCCAACACGTGAAACAGGAGATGAGCCATAGTGTCCAGGATAATAAGGAAGCTAAATTTTCATCACTGGAAGTGACCCAATTATATTTCACTATAAATAATATCTTTCACAGCAACGCCTGGTAGAAATGGTAGAAATACAAATATTCCACTTATTTTTTTTAAATAGTCTTCTCCATTATTTCAAAAGGATTGATTTTTCCCATTTGGTTGTCAGAACAAATGGTGCTTAGTTGGTATCTATTGAAACTTAGAAGTAAATTAAATTTGGGACTGGACTCCAGAATGTCAAAATGAGTCAATCCTATTTTAACCTAATGCACATGGAGTAGCATACATGGAGGTTTATTTTAGGTTATCCCATCATCATACTTACATACTTACATCTCCTACTTTTAAATACATCTATATCCCATTTTGGAATTATAGTCAAAGGCTCTGTAGCATGTATAGATTTTCAAAGTAGTCAATTTCTCCTTATACATAGTTGACTTCCCTTAAAACCATAGATTAATTCTTAAAGTGTGCAACAGATAATCCTGGCTAAACGTTTCTGAAAGAGTTCAAATTTTAGGTAATTATAGCATTGATCGATGATCCCTATATTATCTTACTGTGACCCAGAATGCCAAATACAGTATTATTTTTAGAAGAGGACTGATATCTGTTTATGTTCTTTTATTTTTTTTTTTTTAATTTATTTCTAGGAGAGAGAGAGAGACAGCGTGAGCAGGGGAGGGTCAGAGAGAGGGGGAGTCACAGACTGAAACAGGCTCCAGGCTCTGAGCTGGCAGTCAGCACAGAGCCCGAGGTGGGGCTCAAACCCACAAACTGCGAGATCATGACCTAAGCGAAAGTCGGATGCTTAAACGACTAAGCCACCCAGGAGCCTCTGTTTATGTTCTTTTAAATAACGTCAAGCAAAATGATGCACGCATAAACTGTTAATGGTGTTTATATATTCAAATCGATTATAAAATATTAAAAAAATAGAACTCAAAATTTAGAATTTATGTTAATACTATAATTATGAAATAAATATATGTGCAGATGCGGCTATTATAAAGGAAGAGTTTAAATAGAAGTAGGAGTTATTGAGAAGTAGGTATACTTGATTTCTGATCTTTGCTATGGTCAAATTTAATTTTGCACTTTTGAAAAACACTTTTCTTTTGCTCTTTTTATAAATATTTACTAACTTATTTTTTATTTATTATTTTTATAAATACTTGTGCCATGAGCTGACTTATTAATATCACTGTTTATGGATTAAGATATTCAAAATATGTTACAATGTCTCTGAAATTGGAATGACAAGGGAAATTTAACACAAATTTCTACAATAGCTTCATGTTAGCATAAAAATAAATACAGATATAAAATTTAAAATATATTTCTATGAATGACTGTGATCTAATGATATAACTGCAACATTATAACATTAGTGTTGAAAAATATGATAGTCGGTATCCTAATTTATCACATATTTGTTTTTCCAACACTAAAAGTAATATTATTACTTGTAAAGAGACTGCTAAGTGACCTTGAAATTTTGGTGGTATTTTTTAGTTATTCTTAGAAAAGTGGAAATAAATCCCAGTTTTCACCCTGCATTGCTCTACAATTTAATACTTAAAAATATTTTGCAACAACTTCTGAGAATGTTCTTGGAAGTGAAATTCATGCAATATCAAAAACAGCATTAACAGCAGGAAGAACAAACATATTTTCATGAAATATCTAACAAGGTGAACAAAAAACAGCTCTGTAAATTTTCACAGATTTACAACAGTAAATAACATTCATAATTTCATGACTAAAAATGTTTATTTATTTTAGAGAGAGAGAGAGAGAGACCATGAGCAGGGGAAGGGCCCAGAGAGAGAGAGAGAGAGAGAGAGAGAGAGAGAGAGAATCTGAAGCACGCTCCAGGCTCTGAGCTGTCAGCACAGAGCCCAACACAGAGCTTGAACTTATGAACCACAAGATCATGACTGGAATGAAGTCAGACACTTAGCTGACTGAGCCACCCAGGTGTCCTAATAATAAAATTTTAAAAGCCACATATTTCCAAAATAAAATAAAGGAGGTGAAGAGACATCAAATAACAATGTAAGGTTGCCAAAAATCTAATATGTCATGGAAAAAGTCTCAAATAGAAAAATCAAGTAATCAATTAAATTAAAAATATTTTAAATGTTTATTTATTTTTGAGAGAGAGAGAGAGAGAACACAAGCTGGGGAGGGACAAAGAGAGGGGGAAACAGACAGAGAAATCAAAGCAGGCTCACTCACTGTCAGTGCAAAGTCTGCCACAAGGCTTGAACTGTGAAATCAGGACCTGATCCAAAGTCAGCCACTCAACTGACTGAGCCACCCAGGCAACAGTGATTAAAATTAGAACAAGAAAAATATCAAGGAAAGAATGGGCTGACTGCTTGTTACAAATGGTGTGATGCTAACAGTGGAAAATGGTGGAAGCTGAATGATTGAATGACTCAGCTCCTATATTGCTTCCCCCTCACCCCTGTTTAAGAATGATACTCATCCTGAAAAACAACAACAGCAACAATAACAACTTGAAGCTGTATTGGTTTGTGGAAACCAATCTAACTGTATTGATAATAAAGTGAATCTAAATCAAAGTACATTTGTCTCAACAAACTGGATCTCAATACACATAACAAGGTATATAAAATTGTCAAATTATTGTTGTGAGTCTTGTAAGGATTGCCAAGTGAAGAAGTGAAAACAAAAACTGAAGATGAGCAAATCTACCTATTTTCACCAGGGGAATAAAGCGTATTACACAAAACACTGACTGAAAATTTAATGCCCATTTTAGACAAGATTATAACATGGGACAAGAAAATAAAATGAGGGCAACTATTAAAAATCATTGATATGTAGAAAACACAATGAGTTTAATATGATACAGCTTCTGCAGACTGTATTTGTTTTCTATTGCTAATGTAATAAATTACCACAAATTTAGTGGCTTACCAAAAATTGTGCCATGAGGAAAATTATTGATTGAACTGAACCATAAGAGATGAACAACCAACCATCAGATGAGAAATCAGTATCTTCTCTGTCTTCAACTATTTAAAGGTTTCATACAAATAATTAGAATTTTTTGCTTGGCACTTTTTAAAATTGTTTAAAAATGTTAAGAATTGATAGATTAAATATCCAAAGAGAAAGCAGTTTAGTTAAATGACTTATACTATGTGTTGTCCAAGAAAGATTTCCATCTTTGAAAGTCTTTGGGCATTTTTAGCTGTTGAAGAAGAAGGTTAGGCAGTGAAAAAGAAGTTGGAGTGAAGCTTTCCATGTGCTTCAAATTATGTTTAGAGTGGTTGCAATTTCAAGTTTCTATGTATTTCCATACTAATTTTCCTGAATCTTGTAATAAAAAGAACAAGGAAAAATATTCTATATATTTGTTTCAAAGAGACATATTCCAATATTTTGATATTAAAAGGAAAACATTCTATCTCTCCTTTAATTCAATTTACTGAAATTCAGATGAAGTTAAAAAATGGCATAGGACAATTCTTGTTTCAACATTTTCTATAAACATAACTTTTTGACGAATTGACAGTCAAGTATATGAAATCATCCAGGAAGACTTTTTAGGGAAATAAAGAAAAACGTTTGGAGGAATAAAAGAGCTAACACCAAAATTTAAAGAATGAATTGAAGACATGTTTTGGAGAAGAAAATAATATATACACAGAAAATGATCATTTCTATTAATTTGAACAAGAAGAGGATGCCAGTCACTTTAGTGACAGCTTTGTCAGTGAAACTGAGAGAACAAAAATTAGACTGCAGAAAGTTGAGAGAAGAGAATCGAAGGCAATAGAGAGGACAGGAATACTGGATATAAAGTGATCTTATCAGAAGATTCTGAATTAAGAAGAAAGTACACATGGTTATCTTAAAGGAAGTTAAAGTATAAGAACAGATGATTTAAGAAAAAAAATTCTTACACAGGTTTATGTGATGAAGGGGGAGAAGAAATGATAGGAAAAAGGAAGAAAGGCAGATGTGTTGTCTTTTACATAAAGGAAGAGGACAGAATTGATGGTACAGACTGCAGAATTAGTTGCAGAGAGGGCAAAGAAAGTTTCTTCTACTGGAATATGAACAAAGGTGTTAGATTACTTCATTTCATATGATCAGGCTGCTAAGAAATTGTGCTAATGGGTACAATTTTCTATAATGTCAAATGTTTATAATGTATGAAAAAAGAGCCTTGAAATTTTAACTTTTTATCTTTCAAGAATAAAGTATAGTGGATAACCAGAGAGGAACTTCTATATCATTTGTTAAGAACTCATCATTAAGTACCTAGCCACAATCATCTATTCTTCTTAAATATAAGCAATAGTGTGAAGATATCTATTTATAATAATTATACTCATGTTACCAAAATGATAAAATGAAATTAGTTATATATGTTATGTTTCAAGAGTAATTAAGAGGTATATAGTTCAGACTCAATTTGTTAAGGTGGAATGCCTAGAATAGTAGAAAAAACAGGATCTAGGAAAAGACTGCAGTTAGCAGGCCATTTCTTTTTTCATATTTCTTAAGTTGAGGAAAATATATTTTCCTAAGATTTTATCTTTCACTTCTGTATACTGTCTTTCAAGTGATTTTTTTAAGTCTAGAAATTGGCCACTTAAAAAATTTTCTCCATTTATCCCTCACATGTCAGTGCTATTATCTGAAACTGGCTTATATTTATCAATAGGCTAACGACAGCATAAAAGTGACTTAAGAAAGCAGTTGTGATTAAATCCATTGTTTTAAATATATTCATCTTCTAAATAACTATTGTTTAATGTTTGCTTATATAAGGATGGTATCTTTTTATATATTCAAATATTGTTTTCATGAGCTTATTAAACATACAGTTAACAAAACTAAAATCTACAATTATTCAAGAAACATGTTATCTATCTATCTATCTATCTATCTATCTACCATCTGTCTGTAAAGATTTCTAATATCACACACTGCATGATGATTTAGGAGGGGAAGAATAAAAATTTTTTGGAGTAACAAGTGATTCCTACACCATAATTATGGTATAGATAAAATGTTAGTGCTTCAGACAATTAGAGCCACTATAACAAATTATCTTAGACTGGGTAGCTTATAAACAATAGAAATTTCTAAAATAGTTCTAAAATCTGGAAAGTCCAAGATCAAGGAGCCAGCAAATTTGGTGCCTGTTGAGGGCCTGCTTCCTGGTTCATAGACTTCCAAGTTCTGGATGTGTCTTTCATTTAGAAGGTGCTTGAAAACTCTCTGGGGTCTATTTTGGAAGGGTGTCCTTTATAAGGACACCATCCACATGAACTAATCACCACCCATAGTCTTTACCCTCCCAATACCACATTTGGGGGAAGTATTTCAACAAATGAATTTTGTGAGGACACATTCAGTACATAACCATTAGTATTTACAAGAACATAATATATTAAAACATATACCTATAGGACTTATCAATTTGAATCATTAATATATTTTAGAATCTGTAAAAATGTCCAATTTTTTAACAAAGATTTTCCTAGTTTCAAGGAGTATTGTGTGTAGAAATCCAAAATTAAAACAGCAAAACTTTATATCTTTTCTTAATACCCATTTTAAGGAAAGTTAAAAAAAACCCATCAACAACAAAAAAATCTCAGGCACATCTCTACATTTTTACATGCCTTGTCTGAAAATCAAAGAGCACCAAGTAGCAGAAAGCCTAGAAGAGCAGAGAAAATATATATGTATATACAACTTTCTTCATTCAGGACCTAGTCTCTAGCATGAGCTTGTGGGTGCTGACACTGAGAATAAAGTTATGAAATCTGAATTGTGTTTTATAGTAAATATATATATATGTGTGTGTGTGTATATATATATACATATATATATACATATAGTCTACTATTTCATAATGATTCAACTGCCAGTATTTCTAATTCTTCTACTTCCTGCTTTGGGACTCATGCCCTTTTTTTGTCCTTGGTTTTCTATGCTATAAGGTGATTCCATAAGCAGGACAATTTACAATAGGTTCATCTGATTGCCTCATTACCTTTTAGCATGAAGCCATAGTTGAGCAACTTTTACTGAATCTACTGTAAAGTAAATTGCATTGTAGTGGGATACCAATGCACATTACTGTTCATTGTAGGTAATAAAAACCTGTAGATTGTACAGAGGGCACTGTTTCCAAACTTCTACCCAAATTAGGAATCTCCTGTACAATCTTAAGAGTAGATATTCATCTGCCCTCTACCTGAATATTTTTACAATTATAAAATGTCAACTTTACATGTGGATAGCTCCAACTGTTAGAACACATTTCATTCCTTTAACCCAAACCTAAATTCAGTTAGTTCCTAGCCCTTCCCCTTTGTTCTATTTCTGAGGATAATACTGACTTAATCTCTTCTTTTCAATATTTATAGCTTTACAAATAATTGAAGACACTTCAGGTTTCTTACAAATTGTCTAATGGGCTTTTATGTGTGCCTTGTAAAATCCTAGTTTATGGCTGTTTTCCTGTAAGAACATTTGTCCACCTCAGCAATTATCCCCAATTTTTAATTTTTTAAAAATAAAGTAGTATTAACAATTAGATAAAATAAATCATAATTGGTTTAGTAGACCTTTAATTATTCCTCTCATCATCTTGCATCATCTACTAGTATATATGATATACGCACAGCAAGAGTTATCAATTTAACATGTGATTAAATTTGAAAACTAAGCAAAGATAACTAACTCATCATTCTTTTCCTGAAGGCACTTGCTGATAAAAATATAGCGCTAAGGGATAGGATAAACCAGGAGCAGCCAACTCATTCCAGCCTTGTGATGTAGGAGGAAAATAATTCAACCACAATGTCCTTGTAAACCACCTGTGCCTGCCAACTCTGTCATGGCGTATGCTTGTGAGATGCAGGAAGCTGCCAAGCTACCTGTTAGTGCAGTCAGTAGGAAATATGGGAAATTATACATTAGACATATGTGCAATATATGTGGGAGATAAAGTAGTAGTACCACCATAGAACAAACAGAGAAAAATACGAATGTTTTGTAAAAGCAGATTAGTCAATTCCATGAGTGGTGTAAATCTGCAATGGTTTATTTTATGTTTGATACCATTTTTAAATTTGGCTTTTAGGTGTCAGTCGTTCAAAGAACTTAAGATAAATAAAAGTTAAGAACTAAATTTCTATTTCTCAACAAAGTTATAATATATATAAATACTGCACAAAACCTGAAAACATGAAAAATGGTATTTTACCATACGTAGTTGCAGAATATGCATTTCTGTATCATTCTAACTTCTGACTTATTTCTTAGTAAATAATTATTCTTTCAAATTAATTTTGGTCTTTCTAACTCCTATGGTTTTTTTTAAAGTAAAAAAGTTATCTTAGTTATTGCAATTGCATCAGTTACATTAGCAACAGAAGCCATTTGCAAACACTTAAATGGTGCCAGGTTTATATTAATAGATGTTTCAACTAGAAAAACATAGAAAATTATTCAAGTAATAATTTAATATTTTATCCAATAAATCAAATAAAAGTAAAGCTTTTGGAAGTTCACCAGAGATGATTTTAAAATTTAGTAAATTCAGTTAAAAAGTTGTACATTGAATAAAATTCATCGTATTATGTAGTAATACTATCAGTAATAATACAGAATTTTGATAAGAACAATTTTTTTTCTAAATTACAAATTCTATGCAACTATTGTTGTTGAAATTGGTCAGATGAATGAATAATTCATAATTGCATCCAAATGAGCAGTGATATTTTTATAATTGAAACATAATCTATAATTGTCAAATTTTACATACACAAATCACTGAAATACGTAATTTTTTGTGATGAAGTTGATGTTCAATCATCATCATCAACATCATCATCATCATTTCTTTAGTGCAGCAATACACACTTTTATACTTCACCACGCATCAATTAAATTTTAGAAAGTTTTGAAATTGCAAAAAGGTATTTTGTAAATCAACTTCAGTAGATTATAATTCTATTGAATCTTTAATAAGTGAGTCTTCTACATTTGATCACATTTGTTTCAAAACTGGCTGGGAATCTTCAAAGAAGTCAGTGAATAACAAATAAAATCTTTTTTTTTTCTTTTTACTTTTAGAGACTTTTAATTTTTGAAAATAAAGCTTGTAAACAAGACCGTGTTATAGAAACACACTGAAATTTACTGCTACAGAAAGTAATGGAGGAAACAAACTGAATGATTCATGGGAGTTTAAATATGATAAAAGTTTTAATTGTGAAATTCAACTGTTCCTTGCAATAAATTTTGAGAAAAATACTTTCATATAGTTCCTATTTTTTAATTGGATACATTTATATTACATAGTGAAACTGAATTCTATTGAGGTGGCCTAATTGCCACATCCAAATTTGTCAATACTTTAAAAATAAATATTAAAAAACATAGCTTTTTCAAAAAAAAATTAGGTTGAAAATATACCTCCTTTTAAAAGGCTCTCTGAATAAAGACTAAAAATACTTGGGCTGAATTTTTATGCATTTATAGATATTAAAAATTAGGATTGAGAATATTAGTACAATTATTTAATTAGCACAATTCTGAGATTTCCAGGTAACATAATGTTTTCTCAGTTATAAAAATACAGAGACAACAGACTACAAGTGATAGCAATTTAAAATGTATTACAAATAAACTGCAGCTTTCCAGATTGCAAGCAATTTTATTAATTTTTTTAAGTTGGAAAACATTACACAGAAGTTATTATAAAATCATAAATCTTGGTATTCAATTGTTCTTTCCACATGCATACTTTGGGACTGTTTTGTGATTTTTTTCTGTAGGAATTTGCCAACTTTGCTGGTAAGTTTTATGCAGGTTGGTCTTGTCAAATTAATTTGCAATTTATAAATAACCGTAATAAACAATTACAATGGTCTCTGAAAGGATGTATTGATTTGACTAGAAGAAGTCAATTCCAGTGCTCTCCATGCTGTAAACCAACACTGCTGGTCAAAGTATATGACAAGTCATCTCCCTCTTTTCACTCCTGTTTCAATCTTTTCCTTTCAGAGATACTGATCTCAAGAGCAGTCTCTTATAAACATCCTTCTTGCTAACCTATCCCAAGGAACCAGACTTTCAACAATAATAATGTCAACAACTATTATTGTGATAATAATATTAAAACTTTGCCTCAAACGTAGTAAGCACTAAATTCCAAATGACTTATCAAAGGGTCTATCTTTAAGATGATAACAGTTAACAGCCAATAAATATGCTGAGAGTGTCTTCTCAAAAGCAGAAGTTCAAGGAACTCATTCATTTAACACTACTTTGTTGCGAACACATATAGTAACTAACTTTGCTTATGCTGTGAAGCCTTGAGGGGAACTGAGGATTGCAGCTCTAATTTAAGTCTCAAATTCTACTGATTCAAGGGAGAAGCCTATATTAATTCATAATTATAATAATTATACTAAATATAGTAAAGAAAGGCAAGCTCCAATTACCTATTTATTGATTAATATATAATAAATTATTCCAAAACCTAAGTGTGTTAAAACAACTTTGCTTACCATTCTATGCATCAGATATTGAGAGGGCTCAGCGAGACTGTTTGACATGACTAAGGCTAGATGATCCACTTCTGTGATGGCTTTCTCACTTACTTAGTTGGTGTCTCTGTGTGTATCAGCCTCTTTGTCTTTCCTCTTGATAAAAAATATTTTATCCTTTACGGTATTTCATCTTTCACAGTCACTCCAGCTAGTCCATGCTGGGAGCCGCACCGGCCTTGCTGGATGAAAGTCACAGCAAGAAAATGGCAGCATTTGCACAGCTCCTGCCATGAGAAATGAAAACTGGTGTCTCCTTCTGCTAATACTGGCTCATGTTGGAAACGAGCCTGCTAGTATTGACCAGGCCTCACAATATTCCAGATCAGACCTATATTCCCCACACAGATTACTCTTAAGAGTAATAAGTCTTAAGAGTCTTAAGACTTCAGATGAAAGCATTGTGGATGATTGTCAAAAGGTTCTTCCTATGGGCCTTGCAGATCCAAGACTTACATAATAAAGGGGGCTAAGAACACAAGAGTTACAATTGAGTCTGGCCCTGAGACAAAGAGCCTAATTTGGAGTTAAGACAGATATCCATCCCCACCCAATTGTTTCTGCTTGGAGCACTAGCCCCCCAAGGCATTTGTGAGTGACTTATTCTGGCCTTGAGTATGCTGATTGCTCCTTGTGAAAGGGTCTATTGAGGAAATTCTTCTTTTGTGATTAGGGGAGCAAAGGTGTTTCCTGAAAGACCTGTTTTTTCTTAATACTCCTTAAACAAGCTATTGACCCCTGCTCACACAGAAGTAACTTCACCCTTTTTATGCTAAAAACATTGTCTTGTATGCTAAAGATACCTTCCTTCCCCATAGGATAAGCATCTAAATCATCTACCTCAATCACTACTGATAAAGGTTATGTAGGAGGCTTCTACAAATCTATATTCTGGGAAATTCTTACATATTAAAGAAGTTTGTCATCAGAAATCATTGTCTAAGGCAAATGCCACTTCTGTTCCATCACCCAAACACTTAATTATAAAATAAAGTTGAGCCCCAGTCAGAGCAGAGATGCCTGCGTGGTGATCAGAAGGATTCTTGCGGTTCTCTCATCCCTCCCTCACTGACACCATCCATCCTTCAGGGACCCTGGACCCCAGTTGGAGTTGGCCTCCGACAAGTCCATGTCTCCAATTTCTTGATAATAATTCCATGTCTCTTTGTTCCACATTCTGAGTTCCTGGTTCTCTCTTTTATCATAGGAAACAGACCATGATCATAATGATATAAGCTTCTCAGTCTGTTTCCTGTATAAAAAAGTTTAAGGGCTCAAAGATTTATTTGCATTTTATATTATCTCTGTTCCTTTTTGTCGAAGCTGATATAATATGTTTAAGACTTTGTGAGCTTGTAGTGTATCAGATTTTAATCCACCCCATTATATGAAAATCATATCCAAATTTTATTTCAAGATAAGCTCTGCTCTGATTTGGCTCAAAAGTCAAGTTGCTATGCAGTATTTCCCTTAAGATTCTTACAAGTGTTTTTATCTGCTTAAAAGGGTCAGTGTAGCATGCCCTTAAGATTCTTGGGGCATGCCTTTGTGGCAGAGAGAGTCTATGAACATATTGTAAGATTCTAAGAAGTCTTAAAAGGAATGGCCTTAAATCTTCCAGAGGTATCCTTGAATCTTCCAGAGGTATCAACACAAGACATTAGAGCCATTATTTTGTAAAAGTGGCCCCAAAGTCTACTCTGTTTGTTCAATACTAAATTAGATTCTTTCTCTTTTTACCTTGATAATCTTTAGCAAAGACGTAATGGAGATGAAAGTTTTCTGAAACCAGAAAGTCCTGGTTTCTGTCTATATTTTAAAAAATTTTGCTCAAAAACTGGGACACCTGGGTGGCTCAGTCGGCTAAGTGTCCTACTCTTGATTGCAGCTCAAGTCATGATCTTCCAGTTTTTGGGATCGATCTCGAGCCCCATGTCTGGCTCTGCACTGACAGCATGGAGCCTGCTTTGGATTCTCTCATTTCCTCTCACTCTGTCCCCTCCCCCACATGCTAGTGCACATACTCTCTCTCTCTCTCAAAATAAATAGCTATACTTAAAAAAATAAAATTCCGCTCAAAAATGAATGCTTCCTTCTTAATATGATTTCTGTACTCTATTTTATAAACAGACACAAAGAAGAGACTATTGGAACTTTATAGATACTACCTGGAAATTTCCCATGCCGGAACAAAGATTTGTTATTTATTTATTATTATGATGGTGGTGTCAACATCTATTCTAGTATGTTGTAAAGTCCCCTTTTCTCCCACCTCCAATAAGATTTCCTCACTCATCTTCAGAATAATCACCAGAAGTGTCCTCAAAGCTCTACCAACTTCTGACTGACAATCTCAAAGCAATGCAATTTGTTTTAGGTTTTGTTATAGAATTAGATCTACTACCAAATTCTCTTACAGCTATCAATCTCATTAAAATCAGCTCAGTATTTAGTCACTTAATGTAACCATTTTATTTTGTTCATAATTTTGTGGCTCAGGAGTTGGGTTTCTGTTGTGGCTGAGACTGCAGGATCCACTTATAAGAGGACTTTTAAACTCTTAAGTCTAGTGTCCTGATGTCTCTTAGCTTCTCTCTCCCTATGAAAAAACTCCCTTGGGCCAAAAGGTGAGGGGCTTGCAGATGAGGAAATACCAACCATTATTTGATCTCAAACTCTATACAGGTAAAAGATCAGGAGAGGAGCAACCTAGCTCCTCCAGCAAGCCCCTGAGATGTAAATCTTTAATGAACATTGTGATTAGAATGGTCAAACATGTTCTTCAAGCAACTGTTAAGCAACTCCCACCTCTAACCACAAAATTGTCACTTCTGTACACCGGCTTCACCCCTCTCCCTCTATAAAACCTGAGCTATGGCTCGATGGGGCTCTCTTCCGAGGACTTTTCGGGTGCTCAGGAGGGGGCTTCCGGGTGGACTAAAATAAGCCTGAAAAACCAACTCCTTTTGTGTTTTGTGGGCTTTGTTCTCAGTGATTCTCCTTTGGAAAAGGAGATCTAACACCTACACATGATATCTCCTCCTCCAAAATGCCCAGAGTTATTCCAGTTTTTACCATGCTGGCTGATGTCTCCCATTGCAAGTTTCCTAAGAAAAAGGATTCTAAGAGGTTCAGGCAAAAACTATGAAACTTCTTATAATCTAGAGATACAGTCATTTCTGTTGTATCTATTGGTCCGGCAACCTACTAAAGTCAGCCTATATTCAAAGATAGTGAAAAAAAAAAAACCTTACCCTTCCAATGAAGAATAGTATGCATTTACAGGAAAGGAGGTAACTATACTTTGGGTCATGTAACAGAGAAACTAACAAAAGTTGTTGGCACCGTAAAACCTGAACAAAATTTAGTTCTTAAACAAAAAATTGATTAATTTGCAATCACTTTTTCTGAATAATACTAATAATTTGAATTAACTGAATCCACTTACATAAGTGGTTTAATTAATTTATATTACAAAGAGACACGAGTAACATTTCCCACTAAATCTTCAATCATATTACAAAAGGTATCCCTTAGAAACTGCTTGCCCTAGTAAATTTTAACCCTCATTTACCTCTTGAAGTCAAGAGATGACTCCACTAAGAACAGATCCAGCCTCTCTAAACCTTGAACAGTATACTATACAGTTCTATAAAGACTCTGGCTACCAGACTAAAGGTCAATTCACTTAAGAAATCTAGATCTCAGGTGAATTGTGTTAAGAATAAAGCTCAGAAGCAACTTCTCTTACAAATGCAAAGAATTAATGACCACTGATTTCTTATTTGCTAAGCTTGATCTCCTGGGAAGAGAATGGGACCCTGAACAAGTGCTAATGGCTCTGTGCCCTCAAGGCAAGGTTGGCCTTTCAGTGGTTTGAAGTTTCACATACTAAGTTTCCTTCAGCACTTTAAATTTCTGAAACTAAACATTTTCTCAAAAATGTGAAAGTCCTTTACTTAACACTACAAAACCTGATATCAAGGGATAAGACTACAAATTTTTAGGTCTTTCCTGTTACAATGAAGACATAAATTGCTTTGTTATTATTTCTATCCTAATGTCAAAGGCTTATTTGGCAAGAAAAGACCTGACTTGTCTCTAGTGGCTTGGCACAGAAACAAGAAACCAATAAAATTCACTCCCCTCAAAAATATCTGAAGGTAATTTGGGAGGGACATCAGTAAAGAAACGATGACCTGAAATCTGCAACACTGTATGATATTACTATGGAAATATTAATTTAAAATCTCCAAAGTAATCTGTTGTTTTACTTTTCAGTTTGCTGCTGGCAACGTTGCTCTTTT
>NW_027531917.1:13277303-13296903 GCF_008692635.1 Crocuta crocuta | reverse complement strand
GGTCCATACTCATAAAGCTCACTGTTCCATTGTGTTTGTTCTGAGTTGCTACCTAATTATTTATTGCTTACTTTTCCTAGACTTCATTGGTACCATCATCATCGTCATCATCCAATGAAATCAGGCTATGGATGTTGTTTCAATTATTGGCAGCAACAGTATCACTACCACTTTTGGCAGGTTATCTATAAAGCCTGCTCTGTGCTAAATAATTTACATACATATTTTACATTAACAACAATTCTGTAAGGTAAGTATTACACTGAAGGAAGAAAAAGAAACAACTGTAGTCATTAACTCAAGTATTTAAGAATGCTGAAATATGGGGAACAGCTAAAAATGAGTATCTGCAGAAATTCCCAACCCGCCTTTGTTAATGCCTTACTGGAGGGAAAACAACCATAACTTGACAATAGCCAGATCTCAGGTATTTTGAGTCCTCTTTAACATACTAAAGCCCTTCCAGAGGCCTCCCTTTTGCCTTTACCTTCCCCAACTCCACATTATATAATCAGTCACTTTTCACAATCCCAGGGCAGCTCTTTCTGCCCATGGGTCCTTTTCCCATGCTTTAATAAAATCACCTTTTTGCCCCAAGACCTCTTCAAGGTCTTGGCTGTCGATTCTGAACTTGCCCACCACTTCAAAATCTCATCTCAGGGACAGGACTTGTGGGAATAAAGAGCAGCACTGGGGTTGTGAGGAGTGACAAGTTCTATACTACAGAGTTGGGGCACGTAACTGGCACTAGGGAGGCCTTCAGAAGGACTTTCATAAGCTAAAGAAGACTCCAAAGACACCAGAGGCCTAACTATAGTCAAGATAAGATTGCTTTTCTTTAGTAAGACATTAACAATAGGACAGTAGGGGGTTCCTGGAGAAATATTACACTCTGTATTTGCCTCAAGTATTTGTCAATGGGCTGCAGGTTATAAATAAATTTAATTTTACCTGTCATTTCCTTCTTGCCTTTGTTCCCCACAATACTATGGAAGGAAGGGTGATGTTGGGGCTCCAGGAAACTGAGTCTATAGGTTTCTGAAGATCAGAGTATGGATAAAATTGCTTTTTTCTTGTAATTTACTAATACATATGTAAACTAATGGAGATTCATGTCTTGCAAGACTGATCTCTCTTACCATTTAACCATTTGTTTTCTCTTTTCCTTTGTTCTTAATGCAGCCATGAGTACCTGAGGAGTCTCACACACATCCCATGGGGGTGGGGTATGTGGGGAGCATGTGGTTGTCTTATGCTCCCTCAACACTACTAAGAAACATAAGAAAGGATCATTAATAGACCCTGAAATGTCACCTTAATATTTTACTTAATCTTTCCTAGTCCCAATGAAGAAAGCAAATCCACTGGATTAAGACAATTGTTTAAAATGCATTCACTAATGTTCAAATGATCCTTATGCTTTGGTTCTTCCTTAGGCCTCACCTTTACAATTTTGTCAGGGTTAAGTTTGACTGATGGAACACATACTAGAAATATTCTCAAAAATTTAAGTGAAATTGCCCTACCTATGCTGATTTAAGACTTTAATCAGTTTGCTTCTATTATTTTGTTACCCAGCAATATGAGCATGGAGAAGTAAGAATCCTCTGTAGAGGAACAACATACAATTAATTCATAATGATTTAGTCAGCTATTACCCTGGAAATAATCAGGTATAAACCAGGCAGACACTGACCATCTCTAGGGCCTTTGATGTAATAATAAAATATAATAAACTGTAAGGGCACAAGTCTAAACCAAACTGACTCCATGACAGGCTTTAAGTTTCCCCTCCAAACTAGAAGGCCTAAGTTTCAGCTTCCCTGAAACTATCAGGCAGTTACACATTGCCCAAGGCAGGAGAAACCACCCTTGCAACACCCAATCAGGAAAGGCCTGAGACCACCCTCCACATTACTGAGGGAGAGGCCTATAGATAGAAACTATAGATAGGACCCTGTTACCTAATGTTAAAGTTAACCCATTAGTCGCCGAACAAGACCCTAGGCTCGCTCTGTGATTGGTTGAATTTAAAGGTACTCTAAACGTTGTAATTGGATCCCGCCAAAAGTAACGAATACTTTAGACAATGTGTATGGTTAAACCCCCTGTCAATGATGTTGAATAATTATGATTGGATCACTGTTCCCATGCCACAACTTGTGTAACTCCCCTGTCACAAACCCCATAAAAACTCTACTCCTCCATTGTTCGGGGCTCTCAGCACATATCCACTGCGTTGATGAGGTCTGGGAGCCCGAGCTTAAGCCCTAATAAATGCCCTTTGCTTTTGCATACGTGACTCGGACTCCTTGGTGGTCTTGGGATTTTGGGGAGATCGCGATCTGGGCATAACGAAACAACTGCCACTAATTGTCTACACTTGAGATATTATTAGTATTTAGAAACAAAAATTAACTTAAAGACAGTTTTTGTACTAGTTTGTATACTTGAATTTGAGTACGCAGCTTTTATTCTGAGAAGTATACAATTATTTAAGCATATTTGTATTACAATATTTACTTTCACATAATAAAATTATGAAGACTACATGTCTTTTATAGTCTGTAAGGTTTTCTCCCCTTATTCAGTATATATAGAATTCTCTCCATAGTTAGAACTTATTTAAAATTCGGAAAATAACAATCAAACTTAATTATTTATATTGTTCTTCTTTTTAAAAGGCAAAGAAGCAGATCTTCTTATTACCTGGTGATTATTCCAGGAAACTCACAAAGAGTTTTATACATAAAGGGCATCTTAATAATTGTCTCTATAATAGGGAAGGGAAACTAATTTTTTTACTCTACCTTCTCTGAGTTCTTAGCTGAGACTCCTAGTAAAAAAAAAAAAAAAAAAGATTAACAGAAGAAAACACCCAGAAATTTAGTAACATGCATATATTAGGAGATAGTCAGGAAAAAGGATTAATTCAAATAGATAGATTTATAATTTAAGATAGAATTTACTGTCTTAACACAGAAAGTAAAGGGGGTGGATTTGGCCTCTTAGAAGAGAAGATATGGTTTTTAGGAAGATTGAATAGGCCTTTAGAGAATAGACGGGAGATATGATAGTTTGTAAGAGTATTTGTCTGAGTGTGGTATTGACTTCTAGTCTCCTCCCCTGTAATAACAGTCTTCTCTGGTTGACAAATTCCAGGGAAGAGGATTATGACAATTGAATTCCTTTTGGAGGATCTGTCTTTAGGCAAACAAGAGGAAATCAGAGAAAGCCTCTCCCTGCATTTGTTGTGTTCAGTGAGCTACAACTGAAATAATATACCAAAGAGGCATATTGTAGTATGGCATGTCCTGAACTCCTAAAATCATATTTTGAGGTGACATATTCTACTACCTTTCATACTCTTTTGAATTTGGTCTTGAAAGTAATTTTCAAGAAAAAATAACTAGAATAAGCAGTTATTGGAAAATACCAATAAATAGTTATTGGAAATTCAAGAAAAAATTAACTATGATTAATAGTTATTGGAAATTTTTGGGAACAATGATTATTAGGAACATAACTTTAAAAAGAATAACAAATTATTTTCCTGGCAAAGACCAATTTTTTTTACTGAAAGAAAGAAAGAAATTCTAGTTCTTCTTATATGTAAAGGTATATTTTACACTAAAAAATGTATAAACTTTTCCTTATGAGTAAAGAAATTAATATTGAGTCAAATAAATCAAAATTTTAACATATTTGTGGTTTATATTAAGATATATTAATCATACCTTCATAAGTCATATTTTTAGCTTAACATATAAAGGACTTTATTAACATATTAAGCCAATGCATATTTATATTACAATTCCCATAACAGTTACCTGTAATGTCATCTTTGAGAAATATATAAACCGTATCTATTATCTTGTATATATTCATGTCTCCCTGTAATTATACTAAGCATAGTCCAAAAATGTTTTGTTAATTAATACCTTTAACCAAAGTTATCAATTCTTATTTCTTCCCTTCAGAGACAGAGGAAATCAGAAGATAGAAAATCACAAAATCCCTAATTCTTTATTTTTGTGGGCATATATTTTATATCAACTTTACAAATATAAATATAAATATAGCATTATCAAAAGGCATTTGCACATTCTACAATGTATAAGAATAGGGTGAATAAAAAGTTTAGACACTGAGGTTTATATTTTTCTCTAAATTTAAAATGTTCAGATATTCAATCTAATATCAGTGTAAGGTCTTAAAATTACTTAAAAATATGAAAATTATAATTGAAATAAACAGCTCTTATTATATGTATTTTTTTAAATGTTTATTCATTTATCTTGCGAGAGAGAGACAGAGACAGAGAGCAAGCTCAGGAGCACAAACGGGAGGGCCAAAGAGAGAAGAATAGAGATAATCCAAGCAGGCTCCATGCTATCAGTGCAAAGCCAGATTCTGGGCTCAAACTCATGAACCATAAGATCATGACCTGAGCTGAAATCAAGAGTTAGACACATAACTGTCTGAGCCACCCAGGTAGGTGTCCCTACCTGTAATGTTTTAAAAACTTATTCATGAGATTAACCTTTTAAAAAGACATTCATGGGACACCTGGGTGGCTCAGTCAGTTAAGCGTCTGACTTCAGCTCAGGTCATGATCTCCCAATTCATGGGTTCGAGCCAAATGTCGGGCTCTGTGCTGACAGCTAGCTCAGAGCCTGGAGCTTCTTTCGGTTTCTGTCTCCCTCTCTCTCTGACCCTCCCCTGCTCACACCGTCTCTCTCTCTCTCTCTCTCTCTCTCTCTCAGAAATAAATAAAACATTAAAAAATTTTTGTTAAAAAAATAAATAAAATAAAAAGACATTCATTTTCACAAGTTTATTTGATCACTTTTTTTTATATTCAAAATCAGAAATATTGGTGAAAATTAATGACAACTCATTTGACTCTCAGAAGTCAATGTAGAAAATTTGTTAAAATTAAATAAGAGTTTTAATCTTAGTATTGCATATACTAGAATAGTAGGTTGACACTAATTTTACATAATAAAATGTAGAAGGAGACAGCAATATTTATATCAATATAGCTAAATAATGCTAATTTCTCCAAAGATTCAAAAATTTATCAGAAATAGTACATAAACTCTTTATTAAGATAATTTATAAATATACATAAACTAAAGTTCAATGACTCTTTAGATCTTGTTTAGAAGTACCCTTGTTTAGATAGAGAGCTCTTTCTCTGATGTAGTCACTAGCTAACAAGGCTATCACTCTATTACATGCTCAGCTGAAGATTTTTTTAACTATAGACCATTTTTTAAGCAAAAAATAACAGCATAATAATTTTGCTTTCCTTTTATTTTCTTATAAAGTTTATTCATTTTGAGAGAGAGAGAGCATTCAAGCAGGGCAGAAAGAGATGCAGAGAGAGATGGAGAGATAGAGAATCCCAAGCAGGCTCCACACTGTCAGTGGGTCTGACACTGATGTGGGGCTCAAACTCACAGACCATGAGATCAGGACCTGAGTTCAAATCAAGAGTAGGACACCTCATCAACTGAGCCACTCAGGTGCCCCAGTAAGTTTTCTTTCTTTATGAAACTTCTAAATATGTATCTAGATATGTATATATTCTTAAGATTGCAACCATAATAACAAAAGATCTGAGTAATTAATATTCAAAATAAACAAAGAGAAGGAATAAATAGAAGAACACATATGCACATACATAGATAGAAGAGAATTAAGAAGGAGCTTATTTTAGACAAATATGGAATTATTATTCTTGCAAGTTAATTATCTTTACTCTGAAAGAAAGAATGATTACAAGCAGAAAGATGATTTTGACACCTGAACACACACATACTGACTCGCACAGAAGAGTAAATATAGTTTATTTAGGTAAAATAATCTCTCTCTCAAATGATCTATCTTTTTAGATAGATCTGGCTATGCAATCTCCTTACCAGATTTCTACCATTTGGGTCTTTACACATTTCAAATAAACAAAATTTTTTACATCTAAAGTTCTTCAAAATAGCTATTATAATTATGAATTCTCCTAGTTAAATGCCTTGAAGCATTCAAATAAATGAGGGTATAGGGACCTGTACAAATAGAGCACCAGCTTGGTGTCATCTTTCCAACTGACAGTTGTCTATTGCCTTCCAGTGGTGAGAAATGAAAAATACAAGTGAGCTCCCCCTAATCAAATCCTTGCACTCTTGCCTCACCTTAAAGGGTTCTAGTAGTGATAAAAACAAGTAGAAGAATCTCATCCTAGGATGATAATAGTGATGATACAAAGGTTTGAGCAGCACACTAACACAATTGGGTAGAACACCAGACAGGTGAAGAACTCACCCAGTTTTCCTGCCACAGAGGCCTATAATCAAGAAGAAATGGTTTTTTGGCATGTCTTATCTTCATCAATATTTCCCAGGCATTAAATCTATGGGATGAGAAAAACTAAATCAAAATCAATTCGCTTAAGCCTTCATTAAAAACTCTGCGGGGCGCCTGGGTGGCTTAGTCGGTTAAGCGTCCGACTTTCGCTTAGGTCATGATCTCGCAGTTCGTGGGTTCGAGCCCCGCGTCGGGCTCTGTGCTGACTGCCAGCTCAGAGCCTGGAGCCTGTTTCAGTCTGTGACTCTCTCTCTCTCTGACCCTCCCTGCTCACGCTGTCTCTCTCTCTCTCTCTCCTAGAAATAAATAAAACATTAAAAAAAAAAAATTAAAAAAAAAAAAAAAAAAAAAAAAAAAAAAAAAAAAAAAAAAAAAAAAACAACTCTGCAGTGTGAGAACACTGCAAAAATGGATATTGGGAAGGAATAATTAGCATACAGATTTATAAATTGGGAAGGTCAATCAAGGTTTAGTTTTGTTCTCAGAATTATTCACTTAGAACTAATAAATGAATTCAGAAACGTTGTAGAATACAAAATCAATATACAGAAATGTGTTGTATTCCTATATACTACTAATGAACTATAAGAATGAGAATATAAGAAAACAATTCCATTTACAATCATATCAAAAAAATAAAATATATAGGAATAAATTTAACCAAGGAGGTAAAAGACCTGTACTCTGAAACACTGGAACACACTGATGAAAGAAACTGAAGAGGACACAAACAAACAGAAAACTATACTGTGCTCATGGGTTACAAGATTCATATTGTTAAAATGTACATTCTACTCCAAGCAATTTATCGATCGAATGCAATCTCTATCAATATGAAAATGGAATTTTTTTCTGAAGAACTAGACAAAGTAATCCTAAAATCTGTACAGAATTACAAAAGACCTCAAATAGCCAAAGCAATCTTGAGGGGAAAAAAACAACAAAGTGGAAGGTATCAATCTTCTGGATTTCAAACTATACTACAAAGCTCTAATAATCAAAATAGTATGATCCTGCTACAAAAACAGACACATAGATCAGTAAAACAATAAATAGCTCAGAAATAAATCTATACTCATATAGTAAATTAATCTATGACAAAGAAGGGGGAAAATATGTAGTGGGGAAAAGTCTGTCTCTTGAATAAATGGTTTTGAGGAAACTGAATTGTAACTACACACAAAAGAATGAAACTAGAACACTTTCTTACACAAAAATAAATTGAAAATGGATGGAAGACTTAAATGGAAGACCTGAAACCATAACACTAGAAGAAAATAGGCAATAAGCTCTTTGATGTCAGTGTTAGCAAAATTTTTTTTTTATCTGTGTCTTCAAGCTAAGACAACAAAAGCAAAAAATAAACAAGTGGGACTATATCAAACTAAAAAGCTTTCACATAACAAAGGAAACCATCAATAAAAGGAAAAAGTAATCTACTGAATGTGAGAAGATATTTGCAAAAGACATACCCTATAAGGGGTTAACATCCCAAATATATAAAAAACTCAGACAACTAAACTAAAAAAAAACTTATGAAAAAATAAGCAGAGGACCTGAATAGATCTTTCTCCAAAGAAGAAAATAATGATTGCCAACAGATACATGAAAAGATGCTCAATATTACTAATCATCAGGGAAATGCAAATCAAAACAGCAATGAGAAGACTGAAATAGAACCTCACATCTGCCAAGATGACTAGTATCCAAGAGACAAGAAATGACAAGTGTTGGCAAGGATGTGGAGAAAAGAGGATGCTTGTACACTGGTTGGTGGGAATGTAAACTGGTGTAGCACTATGGAAAACAGTATAGAGGTTCCTCAAAAAGTTTAAAATAGAACTACTATATGACCCGGCAATACCACGTCTAGGTATTATCTGAAGAAAACAAAAAATGTAATTTGAAAAGACATATGCAATCCTGTTCACCAAAATATTATTTATGATGGGTAAGACATGGAACCAATCTAAATGTCCATCAACAGGCGAATGTATAAAGAAGGTGTAGTTTAATATACAATAGAATACTACTTAGCCATAAGAAAGAATAAAATCTTGTCATTTCTGACAACATGGATGGGCCTAATAAGTCCATGGATGGATGAAATAAGTCACACTGCTGGGGGCCACAGTGGCTCCGTGGATGACAGTCACAGCGAGGAAATGGCAGTGTTTGCACAGCTCCTGCCATGAGAAATGAAAAACTGATGTCTCCTCCTCTGCCACTACTGGCTCATGTTGGAAATGAGCCTGCTGGTATCGACCAGGCCTCACAAAATTCCAAATCAGACCGATATTCCCCACACTGATACCTCATAAGGAAAAGCATATTCCTGCCTCTTCAAAAGAGATTTTAGATAAAACCACTGTGGATGATTGTCAAAAGGCTCTTCCTATGGGCCTTGTAGATCCAACACTTAGATAATAAAGGGGGTTAAGAACACAAGAGTTACAATTGAGCATGGCCCTGAGACAAAGAGCCTAATTTAGAGTTAAGGAACAGATAAAGGCGGAACTTAAGCTAACACTTATACATTTTCTAACTGGTGATGTATGGCAGTCCCTTCCCTAAGGCCTACTTTCCACAAACACCCTCCCTTACATTGGCAGCTGGGATGAGGATAGATAAGAGCAGCTAACACATAACACAAAAACAAAGGCCTATACATTTAGGGCCTCCATGGTGTTTACACATTCAGCATAATGTCAAAAAAGTTTCCACAAGCAACTTATTAACCAGCTCAAAAACATTCATCCTCTTGTGAGCCAGACAGGATGAATTCTATCCTATCTATATACAACTTAACCTATGTCCTAATCATAGTGTTATTAATTTAGAACAAATATGTATGTCATCCTGTTTTTCACAAAGAACATCCTGTTATTTCCTTAGTTGTAAGATTTATTCAACCTCACTATGATTGGGGCATTTCTGCAAGAATACTTCCAAAAAACCTGTTTTTGTACACTCTTCAAAGCATCTTATCACAAAGAGTTTTCCATTGTAAAAATTCTTTTTTCTGATTCCATGTTATAGCTTGACCTATAAATAAAGACACCAAAACCAACAGTGCAGAGATGCCTGCCTGGTGATCAGAAAGAATCTTGGGGCTCTCTCACTCTTTCTTGCCAACTCCGTCCATCCTTCAGAGACCCCTGGACCAGCTGAAGTGGGTCTCCAGCATCAGACAAAGACAAATACTGTAGTTTCTCACTTGTATGTGAAATCTATGAAACAAAACAAACAAGAAACAACAGCAACAACAACCAAAATAGGAATAGACTCATAGACATAGAAAACAAACTGATGGTTGCCAGAGGCGAAAGTAGTGGTGAGATGGACAAAACACGTGAAGAGGATTAAGAGGTACAATCTTGTAGTTACAAAATAAGTAAGACATGGGATGTAATGTACTGCAAAGGGAATAGAGTCAATAATATTGCTACAAATTTGTATGGTGACAGATAGTAACCAGAATTATTGTGGTCACATTTTATAATGTATGTAAATATTGAATCATTATGGGGTACAAACGAAACTGATACAATACTGCATGATAATTAGTCTTCAATTAAAAATAAATCTCAGCAGGTGTGTGGAAAATAAGATTTTGTTAACATAGAACAGAATGGACAGACAGCAAGACTCAGTTTAGTAATCATTGGTTGGACAATTTGAATTTAGCAAGGATGTAAGGGGAAAAGTTTGTAAGCTAAGACCTTACTATAAGTTTCAGTGGAAAATGTTCCATTGTTCATCATCCATTATACCACTATTTGTATTTTACAGATGAAGAATATAAGAACAGTTTTTTCATAGTAAGTTGTGAAGCTTGGAGATAAACTCTTATGATAGAACTCCAGAATAACGTAAGTTGGATAAAATATTTGCTTGTTTTTCTTCCCAGTCTCCATTACCAAACAGAGGTGAGTTTCACCAAAGTTGATATCCTCTGGGGACTGGTCAAGAAGATATGGTCTCTTGGGCAAGATGGCAGAGAAGTAGGGAGCTCCGTGCATTTCACTTGCACCGTCTCTCAAACAGAGAAGGCCTGAAGTCATAGGACACTGAGCCACAGGAGTTTGGGGAGAGAAAGAATACACTGGGAAGGAAACCTCATAAGTGCTTTGCATGTTTATTGGATTTGTCTGTTTGCGTACCTTTGTTCCCTGTGTGGTTGTCTGTTTCTTTTTCCAGGGTACCTCAAGAAACAAGTGAAAGCACACATGGGGGAAAGTCCTAAATACCACTATGAGTAGGGAAACAAAATAACCAGAGTCTCAACAAGAGAAACCAATAGACACCAATCAAACAACACTTCCTGAACAGACAGGCACTGGACAGTCAAAGAGCCCTTTTTAATACAGCAGAACCAGCAGGGGCAGAGTGCACAACAAGCTTTTCAAATTAACAAGAGAAAGAAAGCTAACCAAAATGACAAAATGAAAGAACTCTCCTTCAAAGAAATTCCAGGAAGAAATGACAGCTAAAGAACTGCTCAAAACAGATATAAGCAACATAACTGAACAAAAAATTAGACCAATAGTCGTAAAACTAATCGCTGGGCTTGAAAAAACCATGAAAGGCATCAGAGAAACGATTGCTACAAACACCATGGAGCTCAAAAATAGTTGTGACGAATTAAAAATGCTATAAATGAGATACATAATAAAATGGAGGCGTCCAATGCACGAATTGAAGAGGCAGAAAGGAGAATAAGCAATTTAGAAGACACAAGTATAGAAAAAGAGGAAGCTGAGAAAACAAGAGATAAACTGATCAAGGAACATGAAAGAAGAATTTAAGAGCTCAGCAATGCAATCAAACAGAACAATATTCGTATCCTAGGAATTCCAAAAGAGGAAAAGAGAGGGAAATGTGCTGAAGGAGTCCTTGAACAAACTATAGCAGAGAACTTCCCCAACCTGGGGAGGGAAGTAGACGTTGAAATTCAGGAAGCAGAGAGAACTCCCCTCAGACATAAATTGAATCGATCTTCTGCACGACATATAATAGTAAAACTGGCAAAATATAAGGACAAAGAGAGAATTCTGAAAGCAGCTAGGGATAAAAGGGCCCTAACATACAAAGGGAAACCTATCAGAGTGGTGACAGACCTATCTACTGAAACTTGGCAGGCCAGAAAGTAATGGCAGGAAATCTTCAACGTCATTAGCAGAAAAAATATGCAGCCAAAAATCCTGTAACCTGCAAGCCTGTCATTCAGAATAGAAGGAGAGATAAAAATCTTTCCAAATAAACAAAAATTGAAAGAATGTGTCACCACTAAACCAGCCTTACAAGAAATCCTGAAGGGGACTTTCTGAGAGAAATGTTGCAAGGAACATAAGATAGCAGAGACACCACCACAAGCATGAATCCCACGAAGGACACAATGATTCTAAACTCATATATTTCAATCATAACACTGTATGTAAATGGGGTGAATTCTCCAATCAAAAGACATAGGGTAGCAGAATGGATAAAAAGCAAAATCCATCTATTTGCTGTCTACAAGAAACTCATTTTAGACTTGAGGACACATTTTATTGAAAGTAAGGGGATGGAGAAATATATATTATGCTACTGGAAGTCAAAAGAAAGCTGGAGTAGATATATCAGAAAACTGGACTTTAAATTAAAGGCAGTAATAAGATGAAGAAGGGCATTATATAATAATTACAGGATCTATCCATTAGGAAGAAGTAACAATTATAAATGTCTATGCACCGGATATGGAAGCACCTATTTATATTTAAAACAATTAATCATAAACAGAAACAATCTTATGGATAAGAATGTGCTAATAGCACAGGACTTTAATACTCCACTTCCAGCAATGGAGAGATAAACTAGACAGAAAATCACTAAAGAAACAGTGGACTTGAATGGCACAATGGACTAGATGGATCTGATAGATATATTTGGCACTCTACATCCTGAAGCCATGGAATTCACGTTCTTCTCAAGTGCGCATGGAACATTCTCCAAGATAGATCACGTACTGGGACATAAAGCACCCCTCAATAAATATAAAAGAATGGAGATCATACCATGCACACTTTCAGATCACAATGCAATAAAACTTGAAATCAATCACAGGAAGAAATCTGGAAAACCCCAAAAACATGGAGGTTAAAGAACACACTAATAAAGAATGAATGAGCCAATCAGGCAATTCGAGAAGAAATTAAAAGTATATGGAAACAAATGAAAATGAAAATACAACAATCTAAACTGTATGGGATGCAGCAAAGGCAGTCCTAAGAGGAAAGTACATTGCACTCCAGGCCTATTTCAAGAAATTAGAAAAAGCGCAAGTACAAAATCTAACAGCGCACATAAAGGAACTAAAGAAAGAGCAACAGGAGCACCCCAAACACAGTAGGAGAAGAGAAATAATAAAAATCAGGGCAGAAATAAACGATAATAAACAATACAGAAACCAAAGGAAGAGTTGCACAGGTCAATGAAACCAAGAGTTGGTTTCTTGAAAAAATAAACAAAATTAACAAACCTCTAGGCAGGCTTCTCAAAAAGAAAAGAGACAGCACTCAAGTAGACAAATCATGAAAGAAAATGGACTTATGACAACCAGCCCCTCAGAAATAACAAGCAATTATCAGGGAATACTATGAAAAATTACATGCCAACAAGTTGGACAACTTCGAAGAAATGGACAAATTCCTAAACACATACTCACTACCAAAATTCACACGGGAAGAGATAGAAAATCTGAACAGAGCCATAACTACTGAAGAAATCAAATCAATTATCAAAAATCTCGCAACAAATAAGAGCCCTGGGCCAGATGGCTTCCCTGGGGAATTCTACCAGAAATTTAAAGCAGAATTAATACCCATTCTTCTCAAGCTATTCCAAAAAATAGAAATCAAAGGAAAACTTCCAGGCTTATTGTACGAAGCCAGCATCACTTTGATTCCCTAGCCAGAGAGACCCAGCAAAAAAAGAGAACTACAGGGTGATATCCTTGATGAATACAGATGCAAAAATCCTCAACAAGATACTTGTAAATCGAATCCAGCAGCACATAAAAAGAATTATCCACGAAGATCAAGTAAGATTCATTCCTGGATTACGACGCTGGTTCAATATTCACAAATCAATCAATGTGATACATCACATCAACAAAAGAAAAGATGAAAACTATATGATCCTGTCAATAGATGCTGAAAAAGCGTGTGACAAAATACAGCATCTCTTCCTAATAAAGACCCTCGAGAAAGTTGGGATAGAAGGAAGTTACTTAAACATCATAAAAACCATCTAAGAGAAGTCCTCAGCTAACATCATTCTCAACGAGGAAAAACTGACAGCTTTCCCCCTGAGATCAGGAACACGACAGGGATGTCCACTCTCACCACCGTTGTTTAACATAGTGCTGAAAGTCCTAGCATCAGCAATCAGACAACAAAAGGAAATCAAAGGCATCAGAATTGGCAAAGAAGAAGTCAAACTTTCACTTTTCGCAGACAACATGATGCTCTCCATAGAAAACCTGACAGACTCAACCAAAAGCCTACTAGAACTGATCCATGAATTCAGCGATGATGCAGGATACAAAATCAACGTACAGAAATCAACTTACAGAAATCAACTTACAGAAATCGGTTGCATTTTTATATACCAACTATGAAGCAACAGAATGGGAAATCAGGAAACTTATCCCATTCACAATTGAACAAAAACCATAAAATACCTAGGAATAAGCCTAACCAAAGATGTAAGAGATCTGTATGATGAAAGCTATAGAAAGCTTATGAAGGAAATTGAAGAAGACACAAAGAAATTGAAAGACATTCCATGCTCATGGATTAGAAGAATAAATATAGTGAAAATGTCATTACTACCCAAAGCAATCTACACATTCAATGCAATCCCAATCAAAGTTGCACCAGCATTCTTCTCAAAACAAGAACAAACTATCCTAAAATTTGTATGGAACCACAAAATACCCCAAAATAGCCGAGTAATATTGCAGAAGAAAACCAAAACAGGAGATATCACCATCCCAGACTTCAGTCTCTACTACAAAACTGTCATCATCAAGACAGTATGGTATTGGCACAAAAACACTCATAGACCAATGGAATAGAATAGAGAACTCAGAATTGGACCCAACAATGTACAGCCTACTAATCTTTGACAAAGCAGGAAAGAGTATCCAATGGAAAAAAGACAGCCTCTTTAACAGATGGTGCTGGGAGAACTGGACAGTAACATGCAGAAGAATGAAACTAGATCATTTTCTCACACCATACACAAAAATAAATTCAAAATGGATAAAGGACCTGAATGTGAGACAGGATACCATCAAAACCCTAGAGGAGAAAGCAGGAAACAACCTCCTTGATCTCAACTGCAGTAATTTTTTACTTGACACATTCCCAAAGGCAAGGGAATCAACAGCAAAAATGAACTATTGAGACCTCCTCAAGATAAAAAACTTCTATACAGCAAAGGAAACAATCCATAAAACTAAGAGGCAAANTGGGGATAAGCACTGGGTGTTATATGGAAACCAACTTGACAATTAAGTATTAAAAAAAAAAAGAAGAGACATACACACAAACACACAAACAAAAACAAACAAACCAAAAAGAATATATTGGCTGTGATAATTTTTACATTCTGAGATGATTAAGAGATTTTTTTAATGGTTTAACAAATGAAAATGAAGAAATAATTAAATCTCTCTATAATTAACATAGTTACTTGAAAAATGAACAATAATTTTGCATAATCTTGAAATGATATAACACTATTTTGTGTGACAGAAAATTTTCAACTCCATAACCATTTAGTAGGTTATGGAATATTTTTTTCTGTCTGATAAGGGTTTTAAAAAATCATTTGAAATTCACAGTAAAGAAATTGTAAAGAATGAAGTGCTATTTTCCCTTGGTATTGCATTTTAGAATAGGACAATATCTTATATTATGGCACTAATTGTAGTGTAGAAAAGTAAATAATGAACAGGAAAAAAAAAAAGACCGACATTAAGTCCCTAATTAAGAATTATAGGATGCCCCCCAGTCCCTAGTTCTATTTTTCCTTGTTATTCCCCCATTAGTGTTTGCTCCCAAGTCAGGTGTCTTTCTTGTCATACACATGGCTTCTCTTTGTTCTAGGACACTTCTTTTCCGCAGTGAAAGACAAACCTTCCTGTTTTGACAATAAATGTTAGGTCTAATAATAGGAGGCATTTTGCCTTCTAAAATAACTTTTGTGCAGGTTTTTGTTTGCTTGTGTTTTCTTATTATTATATGAAAGGCAGGAGGGGCAAAGAGAGAGAGAGGGAGGGAGAGAAAGAATCCCAAGCAGGCTTGATGGTGTCAGCTCAGAGCCCAATGCAGGGCTCAAACTCACAAACTGTGAGATCATGGCCTGAGCCAAAATCGAGAGTGGGATGCTTAACTGACTGAGCTTCCCAGGCACCCCACTTGTGTGTCTTTTTTATGTGTGTATTTGCTTCCATATGTTTGCCATTTGTTCTATTTTATTGCCAAAGAGCCAGTAACCATCAGAGATGAAGAAGCATTAAAATACTGAAAGATATATCTAGTGAGTTACATTAACTTCTATAAATGAACTAAACAATTATATACTAACTGCAGGTTCGCTGAATTTGTTTCAATATCTCTTTTCTATCCTCACCAATGTAAAACTAATATGTCATAAACTATACCCAAAGTCTAACAGCTTTCTCCCCATCAAAGAATTACCATAAAATACCATAGCCTGCATCTAAAAGCCATGTAAATATCCTTTCATTTCCTTGATTTGAGGCAACACTTAGGTGCTTTTAATGTTAAGGTGCTGTACTCCTTTATTATAGAAAGTCTAACAAAATTAACTTTGTGAGAGGTGCACTTTTTGTTGCTGGAAAGCCCATAGCCAATAATCACTAAATTAAAACTAAACTCAATGCATTTTGTTTCTCATCTTCAAAACCATCATTTCACCTAAATCACTAAATTTTTGATATGAAAATGTATAATAAGTCTTTTTTTCTGTTTCCTCTTTGTCAGAAAAAAATTTGCTATTTCTTCTGTTCTACTTTCACACTATTAATAATGGTCATGATCACCACAATTGTCCATTAATAAAATAAAACCACTCCTGATCCTACTGCAATATTTCTTAACTTATCTCAATGGTATAAATTTCTTCCCTCTGCTGGTTTGTACAATAATATAGATATTAATAAAATCTTATGGTATATTAATAAATGCCTCACTGCTTTAAAAAAAATCAAGTTTCTATGTCACCAGAACTAAGTATTTGAGTAAGTATTAATCTATTCACCTTTATCTCATAAAACCATGCTCTCCAAGCAGTATGTATTTTGTTTTGTTTTGTGAATCCTTAGATGATTTACTTGTTCTCAGTCTGGACAGAATCTGCATTTCATTCAAAACAGTATTAAAAACTATTGTCTAAAAAAGACACACTTCAAATATGAAAATAGTAAAGTTTGAAAATAAAATTTTGGAGAAATATTGACCTTGTAAAGGATTAATCAAAAGAAAGCGGATGTTCTACTAATATCAGATAAGGTATACTATAAGACAAAAAGCATAAAGAAACGTTTGATACCAATGAGTCAATCTTCAAAATTATACAATAATCCTAAAAAAAAAGAAGAATGAAAGAGAGAGAGAGAGAAAGGAAGGAAGGAAGGAAGGAAAGAAGGAAGGAAGGAAGGAAGGGGCACCTTAGTGGCTCAGTCAGTTAAGCAGTCAAGCATCCAACTTGAGCTCAGGTCAAGATCTCACAGCTTGTGATTTTGAGCCCCGTGTCAAGGTCTTTGCTGTCAGTTTAGTGCCTGCTCTGGATTCTGTGTCTCTTGCTCTCTCTGCCCCTTCCCAACTTGCACTCTGTCTCTCTCTCAAAAATAAACATGAAAAAAAAGGCTATATAATAATTCTAAACATGCATGCAAACTATATGAAACAAAAAGGATATAACTCAAACGATAATTGGAAAATAGGCAAATCCATAATCTGAATGAGACTGTAACAAATATCTCTCACTAACTGACAAGAAAATCACTCAGTAGAAAAAAGTCAGTAACAACACAGATAATTAAACAACCCAATTAGGACATTTGACTTAAATAATATTTACAGATCACTATATTTAATATGTGCCAAACACACATATAATTCAAATACAAACATTTTTGTCAGAATGACTAAAATCAACAACACAAGAAACAACGGGTGTTAGTGAGGATGTGGGGAAACAGAAACACTCATGTACTATTGGTGGGAATAAACTGGAGCAACCACTGTGGAAAACAGTACAGAGGTTCCTCAAAAATTAAAACCAGAACTACCCTAAAATCCATTAAGCAGTCTACTGGGTATGTATCCCCAAAATACAAAAACACTAATTGAAAGTGATATATGTACCCCTATGTTTATAGCAGCATTATTTACAACAGCCAATGATGGAAGCTGCCCAAGTGTCCATCGATTGATTAATAGACAAGGAAGATGTGATTATATATATATCTCCACATACACAATGGAGTATTATTCAGCCATAAAAATAATGAAATCTTGCTATCTGCAACAATATGGATGGAGCTAGAGAGTATAAAGCTAAATGAAATAAGTCAGTCAGAGAAGAGATGTGATTTCGCTCATATGCGGAATTTAAGAAATAAAACAAATGAGCAAATGGTAAAAAAGAAAGAAAGATAAATCAAGAAACAGACTATTAACTATAGACAGCAAACATGGCTACCAGATGGGAAGTGGGTGGTGAGATGGGTGAAATATATGATGGAAGAGTACACTTGTAGTGATGAGCACTAAGTGATGTATGGAAGTGTTGAATCACTATATATTGCACACCTGAAACTAACTGGAATTAAAGTTATTAAATAAAAATAAGTTAAAATTGACAATAATAACAATAATAAATAAACTAATTAATTAATATTATTGTACACGTTAACCAACTGGAGTTAAAATAAAAACTTAAAAAAATTATAAACTTTTTAATAAAAATATAAAAATTTATTTGGGCCAGAAAGCATCAACAAATTCCAAAGGTTTGAAAATGTATAAACAACATATAAAATTCATCAATTTTTAGGAGATAAATTAGAACATTTGTATCTTCTTGATGAGTTTACATTTTAAATTAAAAAGTGACCTTTTTCCTATGCTAATTTCTTTCCATTTAAAGTCTATCTTTCTTTCTAATAAAGTCAGAGAAGACTTTTTCATTATCTCACAGATACAAAAAAAGTTAATAATTGTTTAGCTGTAGTCTCCCAAGTGATATGCTGCAGTCCTAATCCCCAGAGCCTGTGAATGTAACTTTATTAGAAAACAGTCTTTGCAGATGTGATCATACTAAGATGAAGTCATACTGGAGTGGAGTAGGTTTGGCCTTAATGCAAAATGACTGGTGTCCTTATAAAAAGTGAAGACAGAGACACACAAGGAGACTGCCATGTGATGACAGAAGTAAAGAATGCAGTTACGTGTCCATACACCAAGGAAGGCCAAGGACTGATCACTACCACCAGAAGCTCAGAGGCAAGAAAAGATCCTCTTCTATAGGTTTTACAGGAAGTGTGGCCATACTAACACCTTGATTTTAGACATCCAGCCTCTAGAACTAGAGAAAATAAAAAGTTTTGTTGTTTCAAGTCAATTTGTGACACTATTTTAAGGTAGCCCTAGGAAATAAACACAGTATCATTTAACAAATACTCATAATTTTAAAATGGAATAAAAGGCATTTTTATAAGAACTAAAAAGCTATAGACAAAAAAAACCTATACATATGATTATTTCAATAAAATTAATGTTTAATATATTTCTAGAGGTATTGACCAAAGTTTAGAGAAAACAAAAAGAAACAGATTTAAGGATTAGAATGGAAATAATAAATACCACATTATTGGAGTTTTGTGGTACATGGCAGAGCAGTATGGAGACTCTCAGCTTTTATCATACCTGAAACACAGCTAGATCAGCACCAAACCCTTTTGCACCCCCAGGAAATTGATCTGAGGAGTAACACAACAATCTGCATAACTTGAGCCATAGAACTCAGCAGGTACCTGGTGTGAAGAAGTGAGAAACTGGGGAGAGAAAAACCACGGGGGTAGGGAAATGTTTTCCCAAGAAAGGACAGGGAAAGGGGAAGGGATAGAGTGGATCCCACTGGGAATGTGGAAGAACCT